>NC_061849.1:12760261-12775261 GCF_019202785.1 Penaeus chinensis
TCTCTCTCCTCCCTTCCTTTCTTTCTTCAACCTCCTTCCCCCTTACTCTTTGCTCTCCTTTCCTCCCTCTTTCTCTCGAACTTCCCTTACGCTTACCCTCCGCTCTCCCTCTCTTCTCCTACTCTCCACCCCTTTCCGGACATCCCCTCCTCCTACCCTCCCCCTCAGGCCTCCCCCTCCAGCCTCCCCCCTTGCCTTCTACCTTCCCTCCTTGTCCTCGAACCTCCCTTTCTCCCCTCTAGCCCCCCTCCCTCCCTGCCTACCTTCCCCCCGGCCCTCCAACCTCCCTCCCTCTTTCCCTCTCTCACCTCCAACCTCCCTCTACCCTGGCGTCCAAGACTTTGATTTCCTCTCCCTTCCCGGCTGGGTATCCCGGGCATCATTTCGCCACTTTGCTGGCATTAGCGAAGAGAGTGTCGTCGATGCCCGGGGTATTTCCTTTGGTTGGTTGTCTTGTTTGGTTAGCCGTTTGTTGACTTATTTTGTCTGGTTAGTTGCTTGTTTTCGTTTCTGGTTTGTTGGAGTGAGAACTAGCTTGTTTGCTTACTACCCCGTTGCTTGCTTGATCGCTCAATTGCCTGCTAGATTGTTTGCTTGCTTGCGGTATGTGTCGTGGGCGCAGTGCACTCCCGCCTCGTCGTGAGTCTTGAGATTGCCTTCGAGACGCGTCAAGTGTGGGTGCGCGGCGGATCAATTGCTTAATGCCTCGAATCACGCACGCTGTTGCTTCATTGTGCTGGTTCGTGATTGCGCCTGCGCGCGCGCGCGTGCGTGTGTGTGTGTGTGTGTGTGTGTGTGTATGTGTATGTGTATGTGTATGTGTATGTGTATGTGTATGTGTATGTGTATGTGTATGTGTATGTGTATGTGTATGTGTATGTGTGTGTGTGTGTGTGTGTGTGTGTGTGTGTGTGAGTGTGTGTATGTATGTATGTATGTATGTATGTTTGTTTGTTTGTGTAACTATGTGCATGTAAACTGCCTGTGTCAAGTGTGTACGTTTTTTCGTAACGTTTACACGTGTATATGTTTGTACGTGTGTCCGGTCGGAATGCCATTGGATACATCCCCTGCCCTCGAAAAAGTTGGCTCCGCTCGAGTGAGTTATGCTCTTCATTTGTCATTGTAGCGCGGTGCGGGGAGTTCGGGACAAAAAACGTTTCAGTCGAACATTTGTTGGACTAACTGCCCGAATCAGCTTTGTCTTGCGTTTGCCGAGACCCTTTGAAAAAGTAGCAAGTCCCCTCGACTCCAGCGGGGGTTGTGGTGCGTAGAAATCGACCTTTTGGCGGGTAATAACGATGGGGATATAAGATGTGGTTGAATAGAAAAGTTTGTGGGCGTTTACCCCCAGGGCCGATCTAGGAGCAGACGCTGCTGGCCTCAATGGGTGGTTGTTTTAGAGCCGTCCCCGGGGGCGTGGCGAGAACCTGCGTCGCCAGCCCTGCGAGGACACCCTGTTGACGTTCTGCAGAGGCGTCCAGCAGAGGCGTTCTCCGCCAATGCCCTTCCCACAGGTGCTAAAGGCCTTGGGGGGTGCAAGGGGAAAGGGAGCAGCGGAAAATGGGTAAGGGGATGGGAGAAAGGGTTAACAGAGAACATGTTAGGGAGAGGGGTTAGGGAAAGGGGGCAGCGGAGAAGGGGTTAGAGTAAGGGGGCAGTGGTGAAGGGGCTAGGGAAGGGGGCAGCGGGGAAGGGTTTTACAGGACTGGGGTTCGAGGACGGGAGTTCGAGGACGGGGTTTGGACAATGGAATCGGGAAAGGGGGGCGGGCAGGGGTGTTTATGGGGGAACGAGGCTGCAGGGAGGGGGTTGCAGACCGGCGTGAATAATGTTTCGTGGCTGTGTTTGATGTCGACGTTGCGGCGGCGGCGGGCGAGGGTGCCGGTACAGTTGCTCGGTGGCAGGAGAGCGGCTGTGTTTTCGTCCAGGCTGATTATAACGGCCTTGTTTTTATTCATTGGGAAAGTGTATCATACCTCCGCTGCATTTGTGTGTGTTTGTGTGTGTATGTGAGAGTTTGTGAGTGGGAATGGGAGTAGGAGTGGGAGTGGGAGGGGGGGTGGGATTGAGAGTGGGAGGATGATTATAACGGCTTTGTTTTTATTTATGGGGAAAGTTTATCATAACTTCGCTGCATGTGTGTGTGTGTGTGTGTGTGTGTGTGTGTGTGTGTGAGAGAGGCCGTGAGAGTGGGAGTTGGTGTTAGAGTGAGAGTGAAAGTGAGAGTGAAAATTAGAGTGAATAAGAGTAGAAGTGTGTGTGAGTGTGAATGTGAGTAAAAGCGAGAGCGAGTGAAAGTGTAAGGGAGAGAGAAATAAATAAATAAGAGAAATAGGAGAAAATGAAAATGAAAAGAAAGAGAGAGAGACAAGGAAGTAGTACAAGTATCGATTCCCCATTCGATAAGCCACGTCAGAAAGGGGAATCGCCTTGGGCCTTTCTTATCGAGTGTTGAATACCCTTATGGCGCCGTGGACGGGTAGGGAAGGAATGGCTTGTATTTGCGTCCGATCGGATGTACATGTCTATGTGTATTTACATGTGTGTGTGTGTGTATAGTCGTGTATGTGGATGCGGGTATATATAGCCCTCCTCGCAAGCTATCCAGCAGAGAGTGTGGCAGGGTACCACGGTTGAATTATGCTACGGTTCTCCCTTTCAAAACGCGTCACGGCTGCGTTCCTTACACGGCCGCGGAAAATCTCCGAATATTGGATGCGATCTGCAGTATCATTAAATATTTGTAGCGCCTGCCGGGAGCCGGAGTGATAGCATTTGCTCTACGCTACATTTAACGGTCTAGTGGGGCTCCTCTGCGCGCCGGGTGAGAAATTCTTGCCTGCGCTTCCACACTTGTGGTCCCTCTCGATTTATTTTATTTCTTATTTTTCTTTAATCTCCGTTTTCAGTCTCTTTTCCCTTTTTAGATCTTGGATTTCCTCTCTCTATTTGTATTTCTTATCTGCCTTACTCTTCCCTTCTTTCTTCTCTTATCTCCATCTTCCTTTTTTTCATATCTTCTTTCCCCTCCTTTCCTCTCTTACTCTCTTTATCTCCCTCCCTCACGCCCCTCCCTTTTTCACCATTTCTCTTATTCTCTTCTGCTCTGTCTTTCCTTTCCTCTCCTTTCTCCCCATCTTCTCATTCAGGCTGCGCCCCCCCCCCCCTTCCACTCGTGATCAGACGGATAGAGAGAAATGATCCTTAAGGGAGACTCCACCATGCACGCAGCGCCATGCTTGAATGACCGCGACCGCTTTCTTGACCGAGACTCGGGTATTTCGACTCGGCTGTGGTGGCTGTTGTTGTTGTTGTTTGTTTTTTATACTTCGAATTCAAAATAACGCAGCTCTATACTCCGTTCGAATCCATGTATCGAACTCAATAGTTAATGAAAAGATCCGACGGTTGGTCCATGTTCCGCTCGATTCCGAGTGTCGTATAGGGCCCAAGATTCAACGAAAAGATTCGAACATGTGCATTATACTCCATTGGATTCCAAACGAACGCAAAATTCAGTGATAAGATTCGGACAAATGCTCACACACGCGGCCAGGGAGTCGGACAGGTCGATCGGGTGCTGAGTCACGGGGCATTTCATCCAATGGCGGGATAACACGTGCTGGCTCATCCTTCATCGCTGTTCCTCTTGGCTTTGGATAAGGGTGTTGATGGGTAGGGTGAAGGGAGGGGGGGGGGCAAAGACGGAGGGTTAAGGGGAGGGAAGGAGGTGGCGGAGTGGGATTAGGACAGGGAAGGGGGGAATAGAAGAGAAAGAAAGAGAGGGAGAAGGGGAGGAAGAGTGATAGCGATAGGGAGACTGTGGGAGACAGGAGAGGAAGAGGGAGAGGGAGAGGGAGAGGTGTGGGTGGTAGAGAGGAACAGGGGGGCGGGGGAAGGGAAGGGGATGGGAGTGGGAGTGGAGAGGGAGAGGTGTGGATGGTAGAGAGGAACAGGGGGGCGGGGGAAGGGAAGAGGATGGGAGTGGGAGTGGAGAGGGAGAGGTTGGGGGAGGCAAAAAGGGAGAGGGAGTAGGAGAGTGTCAGAGAAAGGGAGGGAGAGGGAGTGGGAGAAAGATGAAGATAAAGAAATACATATTTAAAGAGAGAGAGAAAAAAGAGATAGAGATAAGAGAATGAGATGGAGCGAATTCTTCATTTTACACACGGGGGTTAACGAGCCGAAAACCCTTTGCTTTTTGTCACTTTCTCCGCCGTTCTCACTCTTCCGTGGAGACTCCTCCCGTCTCTCGCCGGCTAATTTTGATACAAGCTTAATGCTATTTACGGTAACATTTTTATCTTTATTTATTTATTTATCTGCCGTTTGGCTTGACACATCGGAGCATTCAGGCAACCGGAATGTCAACAAATATGAACGCAAGACAAGACATTTCCTAAGGCTGGACGTCACCACTCTAGCTGCAGGAATCCGTGACTAATCATTTCCCGCGAACCTCCTTCCCGCCTTCTGGGAGCTACTCCTTATCACCTTCGATTGAAGCGTCTCCGGGGGATTACTGTCGCGGAAATGGAGTTGAGTGCAAGTCATTATCAGGATGATGTGCCTAGCGATCGTGATTGACAGGTTGGAGTAGGCGCGTCGACATGCGGGGGCTATGAGGGAGACACGAGGTGGCCTCGGTGCTCATGACTTCTGCATGGGTTTTCTTTTCCGGGCATGAGGCGCGTGGCGTCAAGTTCAGGATGTGCGCGCATTCGGGAGCAGATAAGACAAACCGTTTGACTAGAAGAGGATGGTGTAATGTGACTGAGCTATCACGCTGTCCTCGCCATGTCTGTCTTTTTTGAGCTTCATGTATGTATCATTTTATTCTTTAGGTGTTATGAAGCCGTCATTGTTCGTGGTGTAGTCATCATTTGGGTTGTGTGAATAACTGTTCGTAGGTGACGCGGCCATGAGGTGATGATTATGTGAACATGTGGCGATTTAACGGTCTTCTGGGTGAACTTTTAAAGCGCAAAGAGGAACGTGCTTATGTGTACAGAAGATAGAAAACAACATATACAAAACTACTATGAATCTAAACTAGAAACCTAAGATTTATTCCAGTTCAAATCTCATATACAATTAAGTAACAAACTCAATTCGTTTTGACCTTCCAAGACTGAATCCATTCACGACTATATAATTAACTTGCGCTTATAGAAAATGTTACACATCGTTAGTCATTTATCTCGTGCGGCCACGCCCACAGCGCCGGTTAGGTTAGCTGAAGGGGTAGTTCCTCGATCGATTTTCTTTTAGCCTTTCTTACCTGTGGTTAGGATGAATTACATTTTAAAAAGAGCATTGGCTAATGAGGTGAACTTATTAAAGGTGTGGGTGTTAGCTGTGATTTGGCTGTGGCATTTGGCCCAAGTGGAGTTGATTGAGCGAATAGTGGTTTGGATTTTGTGGCACGCGAAGAGCAGGGAGTACTTGTGGGTGATTGGGAGCAGGTGCAGCGGGGATTTCAAATGCATTTCTTTTTGCTTTTCCTTCTTCCCTTTCCTTTTTGTTCTTCTTCTGTTTCTTCTTATTTTTCATCATTATGATCCTCTTCCAATGGCGCCTTGGAAAGAGTTTTCTGATTGTCATCACTATTGTAATATCAACGAATCTTAAATCTACGGTTATTGTTAAGATGCTAAGATGTTAAGATTATAGTCTTGTTAAGTATGCTTTGTTTCCTGCCTTTCCGATTTATGCTTGGTTGTCTGTGTATGTATATATGAATATGTATATGTATGTATGTATGTGTGTATGTATGTATGTATGTATGTGTGTATGTATTTTTACATGTATACATTTATGTGTGCATGCATGCATTTGTGTATATTTATCCATATATCTATTGACATACCGCCATGTTCTTGCTATTTGCTATTTGCTTTATTTTTTTCTCTATTACTCCCCCGTCATTCCTTTTATCTGCGTTCATCCTTTGTTTATTCCTTATCCCTATCTCCCTCCCGTGTCCTTCGCTGTCGCCGCCTCATTTCCGCATTCCGGAGGCCTTTTCCTTCGCTACAATGACAACGTGCGGATCCTGTGCGGCTGTCCAGCGATTCACTTGAGATTTTAATTATGTTGTTGTTCTGTTAGCTCCCTCCCTACTCTCTCTTTTGTTTATTTGTTGGATCTGGTCCTCTCTCTCTCTCTCTCTCTCTCTCTCTCTCTCTCTCTCTCTCTCTCTCTCTCTCTCTCTCTCTCTCTCTCTCTCTCTCTCTCTCTCTTTTCTCTCTCCCTCTCCCTCTTCCTCTCCCTCTCCCTCTCCTTCTTCCCCTCTCTTCCTCTCCCCCTCTCCCTCTCCCTCTCCCCTTATCCTTTTCTCCATTTTTCTCTTTTGTCTCTGTCTCTCTTCCTAGCTTTGGTTGTTCGTTGGGTATTCATGGGTGTCTACAAGTCTATTACACACAGTGACGCGCTTCTGTGAGGAATAATAATGTGACAGGCGACAAAAAAGCGAAAGGGAGGAAGCAAAAAAAGAAGATAAGAGACAGACAAGTGAGGATTGATGATACATTGGTCAAAGTAGGTAGATGTCAGCATAGGCCTATCAACTGTACTTTGTCTCGGCCCCATCTCTCCCTCCCTCCACCAGTCACATATCCCTCCCTCCCCATTTCCACCAGCCCCCCCCCCCCCCATTCGCATATAGGTAGGCCTACCTGAGAGTGCGGCCGGGGTGGAGGCCCTCCGTTTCATTAACCGTTTCTTGAGGGAGGAGCCGATTGTCGGAGGCCTAGTCGTGATTGGGACGATTGTTCGTGGCGAGTAATGATTATTTTTTTTAGGATGAGAGAGAGAGAGAGAGAGAGAGAGAGAGAGAGAGAGAGAGAGAGAGAGAGAGAGAGAGAGAGAGAGAGAGAGAGAGAGAGAGAGAGAGAGAGAGAGAGACAGAGGTTGCCGCGAGGTTATGAAATGGCAGATTTCATTTTTTTTTTCTCTCTCTCCTTTTTTTCTTTCTGTTTCTTTTTCTTCTCTTTTCCTTTCTTTTTCTTTCTCTTCTTTCTTTTCGTTTTAGTCTTAGTGGCCAGGCTTTTCACCGGTCTTATCATTAGGGTATTGACGATATGGTTCATGTATAGGTAATCTGTGATATGAAGTAAATACACACGCCTCTCCCCCCCCCCCTCCCGAAAAAAACCGCACGTAATGTATGCATATGGGACAATGTACCCACTTTTTTTGTATACCGCTATGTCTTCTATTTCTCGTTTTCTTTGTTTTCTCGGCATTCCTGAGCCATATTCAGAGTGTACTTGCAGCCATTGTGTTTATATGTTTCAGACGAAGTCAAGGTCAGACTGGTAACAACAAAATACGTCTGGCTAATTTAACCTAATTCTTGAGTAAGAAAATAAATATTAACATTTGCATTAGTTCTGCTTATGGACAGACCCAATGGCAAGGGCGCTGTGACTATAGCGTGCAGGAATGTGGAATCAAGTATCTAGTAGTTTGCGTATGTATGTGAGTGAGTGAGTGAGTGTGAGTGTGAGTGTGTGAGTGTGTGAGTGTGAGTGTGAGTGTGAGTATGCGTGTGCGTGTGTGTGTGTGTGTGTGTGTGTGTGTGTGTGTGTGTGTGTATGTGTATGTGTATGTGTATGTGTATGTGTGTGTGTGTGTGTGTGTGTGTGTGTGTGTGTGTGTGTGTGTGTATGTGTGTGTGTGAGTGTGTGAGTGTGTGAGTGTGTGAGAGTGAGAGTGTGTGTTAGTGTGCGTGCGTGTGTGCATAAGGGCCCACGCGTGTGTGCGTCCTTCAGCGGCCGCCCTCACCTGTCACCTGGCCGTCAGCGCGTCTCGCCAGCGCTGTCGTCACCTGTCGTGCCGCGGAGCCGTGAGGAGCAACCCCCCCCCCCCCCCCCATCCCGCCGTCACGCCGCTTCGGGTCCTCGCCGGGCATTGTTGTGGCGGCGATAGCCATCTCGCGTCGCGGCGATGTGCGGCACTTTTATGCGTGTTTAACCGCATTCGGGCCCGGCCGCGTTTAGCCTTCTTGTGCCTCTGTATCTAGGCTGCGATGGGCGGGCGGGCGGGCGAGCGGGCGGGCGGGCGGGTGACATCAACTCCGGTTCTGGGGCCGTGACGTAACTTTATGCAGAATGACACCGGATGGACGGCGATCGCATGGGCTTCCGGTCGTTGGGCGGAGTGCCTGGGCTTGCGAGTGCCAGGGGGAGGGAGAGGGAGAGTGGGAGTGGGAGAGGGGGAGGAAGGAGAAGAGGCTAGGGGGTGGGGAGAAAGAGGGGGGGGGGGGAGTCGTGGAAGTAGTGTCATATCATGTTTCCTATTTTTTCTGTCATCCCTGCTCGGCTCTTTTTTTCATTTATTTTATTTTTAGTTCTCTTCATTTTTCTCTTTTCTCATTTTCATAAATCATATTACTTTTTTTTCTTACCCCCTGTCCTCCATTCCCTCGTTCCATCTTTTCCTCTTTCCCTGTCTCATTCCTCTTCTCTCTCCTCGCCTACTCTTCCTTTTTCTCTTTTTGATATAAATATGTTTTTATTTACTTTTTATTTTTTTTACTTATATTTCCCTTTTTTCACTTATTATCCTTTTCTCACCTCCTTCCCTCCTTTCAGTGTCTTCCTCTTTTTCTAATTTTCTTTTCTCTCTGTGCCTTCTCTTCCTCTCACTTAACCTTCTTCCCTCTATCCATCTCTTCCTCTTTCTCGTCTTTTTCTTCTTTCTTTGCGCCTTCTCTTCCTCATTTTTAACAAAAAATAGATAAATAGATAAGATAGATAAAATAAATAAAAATAGATAAAAATAGATAAGCGAAGATATACTGGAGCGAAATATACACGCGAGTTACGTGTGCTGTGTTGGGGATATTCATTTGAAAAATTCGATGCTTCAGTTGTGTTGTATGGTTCACTAGTATTTTTATTATTTCATTTCGTATCTCCTGCATATCATTATCTTTGTCTTTTTTCTAATTCTTTGGTTCTTTTTTTTTTTTTTTTTTTTTTTTTTTAATTCTTTGCTGCTTTTTTTCTGTTTTTCTTTGGCTTTTTCTATTTTATGCGTTATCTATTTCCGTTTTTTGCATTTTATTCTATGCCTCTTCTTATTTTTTGCTGTTTTATTCTTTGCCTCTTTTTTTTCTGTGTTATTCTTTGCCTCTTCTTATTTTTTTTCTGAATCTTTGGCTCTTCCCATTTTTTCTATCTTGTCTGGGTGGATTTGCGTGTCATAGATCGACTGAAGGTGTGGGGTTGGGGGTCGGGGAGGTCAGGGTAGGATAGGGGGGTAGAAGTGGGGGAGGACAAGGTAGGGGAGGACAGGGGGGGGACGCCAGGGTTGGAGGGAAGGGGGGTTAGGGTGGGGGAGGCCAGGGTGGAGGGAAAGGGGGTTAGGGTGGGGGAGGCCAGGGTGGAGGGAAGGGTGAGGGACGCCAGGGTAGGGTAAGGGGAGGTAATAAGGGGCACACACATACCTGGTCAGGGTGATGGATGGCATCCCGTCTCCTATGGCTGGGCGGCGACCTTTGACCTTACGCTGGAGGAGGGGGGTTGGGGTGGGGGGGTGTAGGCATGGGCATCGTCTTATCTTCCTGCTTTCTCCGGTTTCGTACCCTATCCTTATCTCCTTCTGTCCTTCCTTCTATTTTTTTTTTGTCTTTTTTTTGTCTTTTGTCTCCCTTTGCTTTTCGTTTATTTTTTCTTTCTTTTTAGTTTCCTTTGTCCTCCCATTTTTTCCTCCCATTCTTGTCTGTGTTTCTGTTTATTTTCTTCTTCTCTCTCCTATCTTCCAGCCCACTACGTTTCATCATTTTTCCTTTCTTTTCCTTCGTATCTCCCCTGTCCTTCCGTGTATTTTTCTTCTTTCTCCCAGTACACCGCGTCCTTCTTCATTTTTCTTTTCTTTACCTATCGGTTTCTCTGTTATTTGTCCCTTCTCTTCCACGCCTTCATTTATTTTTCATTCTTTCCATCTGTATTTTCTTTATATTTTTTTCTTGTGTTTTTGTCGTATTTTCTTTATATATCTCTTGTTCCTTTTTCACATTTCTCCTTTTCTTATTTTTTATCACGTTATTTATATATATGTATATATGTACATATATATATTTTTTTCTTTTTTTCTTTTTTCCTTTTAGATACTATTTTACTGTCGCGTCTTTTAATTCACCCCTTTCACTTTTCTTTCATTTTCATTTTACTTATCTGTTTATTTCTACATTTATTCCTTTATTTGTTTGTATTTATATTTTTAAATGTCGATGCGTTTCCTTCGTGTTTACTTGTCGTTTTCCTTTGTTTATATATATATATATTTTTTTTTTTTGCCTTTGTTTCTTCTTCCACCTCGCTCTCCCTCTCATTTTGTGCGTTTATGTTCTTGTGTGTTTAAACATTTGTTCCCATGGCTCGTGACTCACGCGTTTCTCCGTTTTCTCCCCACTTCCGCTGAGTCACTTGTGCCCGGTGCCTTGTGGTCGCTGTGCCCCGTCACGTGGTGTCACCCGGGGCATGACTCCTTCCCCTTCCCCCCCCTTGTCTTTCCATTCTCTTTCCTCTCCTTTCCTTGCTTCCCCTCCCCCTTCTCGTCCTCTCCTCCTTTTCCTTCGCATTCCATCTCCCTATCATCTCTCTTTCCGATCCCTTCCCTTTTCCTTCACCTCCCCAGCCTCTCCCCCTCTCCTCCCCATCTCTCCTCTCCTCCCTATCCCCTTCTTTCCTCTCTTCCCCTTCCCCTTCCATCTTGTCCCCATCCTCTCCCTCCTCCCTACCTCTCTCTACTCTCCTCTCTTCTCTCCCCTCCCCTCCCCTCCCCTCCCCGTCCCCGTCCCCTTCCCCGTCCCCGTCCCCGTCCCTTCCATTTCCTCCCCTTCCCCCACCCCCCACCCTGACCCTCTATTGTTTCTTCTTGTTAGCAACACCGAGCGTGCGTGTGATATCTTGCGTTCTTGCAATTGTTAACGATTCGGCGGTTTGCAACAAACGTTTTAGCGAGTAAGGAGTGCATGAGTGCGAGTTTTAGCGCTTTAGCAGATATATACGACCGTTTTTTTTTTTTCTTTTTCTTTTTCAATTGTAGTTTTTTGAGTTTAGGTGCTGCGTACTTTTAAGAATATATCAAGAGTATATAATGTCTCGTCTCATTCTCTCGTGACAGTAAAATAGAAATAGAAAAGAATTGCAAGCGAAAATGAGAATAATAATAAGAAGAAAAAGAATTTTAAGATGATGATAATGGAAAGAGAAAAAGATGATCAAAAGATGAAAATGAGGGCAAAAAAGTAAAACGTAAAATAGGAAAAAGAAAATTATATTTAAAGAACAGAAAATGATAAGGATGATGATAATAATAATGATAATAATAATAATATTAATAATGATAATGGTAATGATAATGACAATGATAATAGTAATAGTAATATAAATAGTAATAGTAATAGTAATAGTAATAGTAATAGTAGTAGTAGTAGTAGTAATAGTAATAGTAATAGTAATAGTAATAGTTATAGTTATAGTTATAGTTATAGTTATAGTTATAGTTATAGTTATAGTTATAGTTATAGTTATAGTTATAGTTATAGTTATAGTTATAGTTATAGTAATAGTAATAGTAATAGTAATAGTAATAGTAATAATAATAATAATAGTAATAGTAATAGTAATAGTAATAGTAATAGTAATAGTAATTGTAATTGTAATTGTAATTGTAATAGTAATGATAATACTAAAAACAATAACAGTAATAAAAACAAACAAACCCCTAAGGGTCCTTCTGGGCACTCCCTGAGCGACCTATGTTTTTTTTCCCCATTTTTCTTTTTCTTTTTTTTTCCTTTTTTTTCTTGAAGATGGCCACCGCGTTCGTGATCTTTAACTCGCGGTGGCGTCGGCAGGCGGGTCCGTCACGCGCGGCCCACTTATTCTGCTTTCCGCTTTGTTGATTATTATTAGGGTTGTTATTGTTGTTGTTGTTGGTGTTCTTGTTGTTGTTGCTGTTGTTGTTGTTGTTGTTGTTGCTGCTGTTGTTGCGATGTTAATGTTTTTTTTTGTTATTGTGTGTTATCGTTATTTATTGTTATGTTTTGTTGTTCTTGAGTATTAACTTGATTATGTTTATCGTTATATTATTATTATGTTATTAGTATGGTCACTAATTAATTTATCTCCCACTACCATCAGCTATTATCACCCCCCTCATCGGCTCTCATTTGGCCCGGGCAGGTGACAATAGCCGCACATAGGCTGGTCGTCCCGCGTAATGCTTTCGCGTGGCAGGTCGTGACGGCAATGCAGGACGGGGTATTAACCTGCTTTTTTATCGTTCGTCTCCCTCGAGGTGGGGGGGGGGGGGCGGAATGGGGGGGTGGGGGTTGATTGGGTGATTGGGATGGTAGGGGGGGAAGGGGGAAGGTGGGTGTTGATTGGCCGTTAGGAAGTGTTGCATAATTGCAGGACTCGACCTACATTCTGCAACAGGGGATCATGGCATGCCGTGCGGTTTACCAGCAGAGTGCTCATTAATGCCGGGTTGCACATGGCGCAATTGCATGCAACATTACATGAGATCAGTTGCTTCTGATGACAGGCAGAGGAGGGCGTAGGAAGGAGGGATGAATGAATTTAATGAATGGGAATGAGATTGATGAGTAATAGGCGGAAGAGAAGAGGAGTAATGAGAGGTTTAAGAATGAGGGTGATAAAGAAATGGAGATAGAGAAGGGGGAGGAAATGTTGGAGTGGAAGTAGAGAAATGGGAGAAAATAGAAACTGAAGGTACAGGCAGAGAGAAAGAACAGGAAGTATAGATATGGAAATAAAACATGAAAATAGAAATCGAGGAACACAGACAGAAAAAAGTAAGAAAAAGAATAGAATAAAGAAAAAATGAATAAGGATAGATGCATTTTAGGAAATTGAAATAACGGGGAAAGGACAAAGAGGATAAGTGGGTTTGGATATAAAGGTCGACACTAGACGATTTCCGATTGATCTTGGAGCAAATTCCGTAGTAAAATGCGAGCTCGATATGTCGTCTGGTTTTGCTAAGAGAGAAAAGAAAATTCTAACTGCTGGCCGACCGTATTTATTTTTACCCTGTATGTGGCTTCCGTTGAATATGAAGTAGAAGAGCAGTGGTTTGAGATATAGGCATGGGTATAAGGCATGGGGTCGCGACACTGGGTCAAGACACGAGTTTAAGATATGGGACAAAGGCATGGGTTCAAGACATGAGGACAGGACATGGGTTTAGGACATAGATTTAAGACATAGGTTTGATATATAGTTTTAGAATAGGAGTTTGGGACGTAGATTTAATATATAAGTTTAAGACAAGGGACCGAAATACATATTAGGAAACAGGAATAAAGAATAACCAAAATGAAAAGACCATCTCAGGACCCTGCTGGCACTCGAGGAGGGGGGAAGGGGGCCTTGCAGCCAGTGCACAGCTGGTCGTGTTCATTGCCCTGCAACATTGCCTTCTTGTGTTGCTCGTCCGATCTCGTTGAATACGGCGGCGAGCAAGGCAAGGCACGGAATAAAAAGGAGGATGTGTGAGCTGTATGTGTTTAGATGTTGATGTCCGGGCGATCCGTCTTCACTAGATGTGTCTGAATGTTTCTGTTTCGGTCTCTGTGTCTGTGCTTGTCTGTCTGTCTGCTTGACTGACTGTTTCTGTTTCGGTCTCTGTGTCTGTGCTTGTCTGTCTGTCTGCTTGACTGACTGTTTCTGTGCCCGTCTTTCTATGCTTTCTCTCGCTCTCTCTCTCCCCTCTCCTCTCTCTCTCTCTCTCTCTCTCTCTCTCTCTCTCTCTCTTTCTCTCTCTCTCTCTCTCTCTCTCTCTCTGAGTGTGTCTGGGGTGTGTCAGTCTTTCTCTCTCCTTCTCCCTCCCTCTCCCTCCCCCTCCCCCTCCCCCTCCCCCTCCCTCCCTCCCTCCCTCCCTCCCTCCCTCCTCCCTCCCTCCCTCCCTCCCTCCCTCCCTCCCTCTCGCAGCCTTTTTATTTCCGTATATCTTAGCCTAGGGACCCGATAGAGCAAAGGGAGAGCGGGCAAAAACGCGGGACGTGCCATCGGTGGGAAAGGAAAGAGAGGTCTCCGCTTGGCACTCGGACACTTTGAACACTCCAACTCTTTCTTTTCTTCCTTTTTCCTTACTTTCTTTTGAGTGAGTACTTTTAAAAGGCGTTTGGAGGTGTTTACTGGTTGTTTCCTTATTGGCGAAGGCGCGGGAGGCGGACTGAGGGAGAGATCGCCCGGTAGCCGACCGGATTCGCGCGCGTTTTCGAGCGACTTGTTTCTTTTCCTTATTTTTCCTCTTTCTCTCTCTCTTTTTTCCCCCTCTCTCTTCCCTCTTTCATGTCCCTCTCTCGTCCCTTCATCTCTCGATTTCGCCTTCGTTTTTCATCTCCCTCTTGCTTCTTATTTCTCTCATTACTCTTCTTCCCCTTTCATTTCCCTCTTTCTCCTCCCTTCTTTACCTCTCTCTTTCTCTCATCACTTTCTCCTTTCTCTCTCATCTCCCTCTTTCATTTCTTTGTTCGTATGGGTCGTTGGAGGGGGTGAGGGGAAAGGGAAAGGGGGGAGGGGGAGAGGGGAAAGGGGAAGGGGGGGAGGGGGAGAGGGTGTGGGAGTCCCTTTGACGACCCCTCCCCCCCACCCCCCCACCCCCATGCAACGTCGAGGGGTAAAGCATTTTGTTTGTATGGCAGACTTCGCAATTGCAAGGAGCAGTGTACTTCGTTTGGTGTTTTCGGTGACGTGCGAATCTGAAGGGAAGTTTTCCGTGATAATGAAGAGGAGAAGGATGATGGTGATGGTGATGGTGATGGTGATGATGATGATGATGATGACGGTGATGATGATGATGATGATGATGATGATGATGATGATGATGATGATGATGATGACGGTGATGATGATGATGATGATGGTGATGATGATGATGATGATGATGATGACGACGGTGATGATGATGATGACGACGACGGTGATGATGATGATGATGATGATGATAATGACG
>NC_061849.1:12780261-12782761 GCF_019202785.1 Penaeus chinensis
TATGACTTCTACTCCTCACATCCGTGTCTTAGCGGCATTTTTTTTTCAAAGCGTGCTCTGCAAGAAAGGATATGTGGGTCAGATTGAGATAGATGAAAAAAAAAAAAAAAAAAAAAACAGAAACAGAAACAGAAGAGAAACAAAAAGAGGGAGAGAGAGATAGAGAGAGAGATAGAGATAGAGGGAGGGGGGGGTGGGTAGGTAGGTTCGAGGTGTTCTACGTCCAGCCGGGTCATGTCGACGGGGCCAACCTTAGTGCCTGACCTCAGCTTATAATAGACACGGGTCACAGGTCACAGGAACGCGATGGGAAGATGCGTGTGCGGGGGGGGGGGGGAAGGGGAAGGGGGGAGAGAAAACAAGCACACAAGCAACGAGTCGGAGCAGGAACAGTGCTTGGAGATGCAGCAGAGTGGGCCGGTGCTGGAATACGTCGCCTCATTAACTCCGGCGGGTTATTAGATTTGCGAGGGGACGAGCGCGGGCGGCCGGGGAGCCTAGTTCTCGGCCTGGTTAGTGTAAGGAACAGGGGGGGGTGGGGTGGCAGGGGGGAGGGGAAGGGGGAGGAGTCCGATGGGGGAGGGGAATGGGGAAGGGCCAGAGGGAAGGGTAGTGGGGAATGCCAGAGGGAGGAGGGAAGGGGGGGGGGTGCCAGCGGGAGGAAGGAAGGGGAAGGGGGAGTGGGAGGGGGGAAGGGTTGTCTGGGGTTATCTTGGGTGCGTGGGCGGAGGCTGTTTCCTGGGTTTCGGGTGTCGTGCGAAGGAGATGGATGGAGAGGGGGGTAAGGACGGAAGAAAAGGTAAGAAGGATAAGATAGATTTGGTAGAGGAGGAGTAGGAGGAAGAGGAGAAAGATGGGAAGAAGAACAACAAAAGAATAAAACGTGTTAAGTAAAGGAGAGGGGAAAGGGAAGAGGAAGTGAAGGTAAAGAGATTAGACGGATAAGAGGTGAACAACGGACATAGAAACGAAACAATGGAGGTGGGAGATGGAAGGAAGAAACGCAAATCACAGCAGAGGAAGTTCTCGTCATGGATCAGTGACGCAATGCCTCGCACATTCTATTTATACAAATCGTATTTACCTCCCCGCAGTCATGATACATTTAGATCACGCTGCTGACGTTGTTGCAACTTCACAAATCGGCGTTCGTGTGTAGAGGCGAAGAAGAGCTCATGGTATCTGGGGAGCCTCTCGTGCTGTCGTGAGTGGACGCTGGCGCCGTGTGGACAAGTGTTCCTCGCCACCAAAGGAAACCTGCTTGAGCTATCTCCGGCTGCCTCCTCGTCCGCACGTACGTGGTCATACACTTACGTACATGTGTGCACAATGAGCAGTCTTATCTGCGCCAAACTTAATTTCGAGGCAGAGGGTAATGGTAACAGGGCATTGTGGAATGGCAGGTGTTGATGAAATGACAGAGATAAGCATTTTTGTATAATTATTTTTCTTTTTCTGTCGATGATAGTGTTGCAGAAAATGGGAGATGCCACCTGTCGTCTGCGCTAGAGGACTAAATATCAGTTTTAATTTTCCTCATTTCATAACGACTTTAAAATGAACTAAAATCCCTGACACGTTAAAAGGGACCTGACAGCCATAACAGCGTGACTGTTAACGGTCGTTCAATCATTGTTGCTGGAGTGGCGCCATTCAGGGTCGTAAAGGTTATGGCATTTAGCGTCATTGTCACGAGGGCAGTGCCAATGAGGTGCCGGATGCAGAGTCACTGCCAGCTGGGCAGCGCTTGGACAGTGACTTTCTTTCTTTGATTGAGTAAATGAGTGTTTTGAGGGCGCTCTAAAGTTCTGCTTCTGCAAGGGTAAATGTTTTGTTCAGGAGAGAGTAGAGATAATGCTATAAAAACTATCATATTTTGTGAGTGTATAAAATGCATGTGACCATCAGGGTCACATGCATCAAGATGAAAGAAATCGTGATTTCGACCACTCCCTTCCTCTTCCCCTTCCTCTCTCCATCTCTTCTTCTATATTCCCCCCTCTTTCTCTCCATACCCCTCCCTATTTTCTCCACATCTTCCTCCCTTCCCCTTCCTGAGTCCATCCACCTCTCCCACTATCCCCTACCCCCCTCCCTATATCTCCATCTCCCTCTTCCATTCCCTCCTTTCCTCCTCCCTCTACCCATACCTAGCTACCCCCCCCCCCCCTTGCCTCCCTACTCCCTCCTCCTTCCACGGCCCTCTTTCCTTCACCTTCCTCTACCCTCCCTCCTCCACCTCTCTCTACCCTCCCTCCTCCACCTCCCTCTACCCTCCCTCCTCCTCCTACCCTCCTTTCTCCCTCCCTCTACCCTCCCTCCTCCTCCTACCCTCCTTCCTCCCTCCCTCTACCCCCATCTCCCTCCTTCCCCCTAATCCTAACACCCACACACATTAATTACGAGTGACCTTTTGCGCCCTGACCTCTTTTTCATTAACTCGAACGCCCGTACTAATTAGCCCTCGGCGCGGTCACTCTGCGAGGCGAAGAGGCGCGTC
>NC_061849.1:12787761-12790261 GCF_019202785.1 Penaeus chinensis
TCCGTGGGGGAGGGGGGGGGGCTGGGCTGTGTATCTCGAAGCCAAGGACGTTCAGTTCAATTCAGTAATTTCTTTCAGAGTCAAGGGTCGTGATTCGATAGTTTATTGATTTCTATTTTTTTTTTGGTGCGAAGTCACGAGTCTCCTCTTGTTCCGCCTGTGATGCAGGGTCGGGGCGTCGCCATGATAATTGCGAGGGGCCATCACGCGAGCAAACCGGGGTGTTATTTGCGCTAATCGGAGGCAGCCATAAGGGGTCGACACAATCGCTGTGCTTTGTGCTTATTCACTTAATCTGCCTCATTCATTCTCCCTCCCTGCCCTTGTCTTTATTCGCTTTTTCCCTTTTAATTCTCTCTCTTTTCAATTCCTTCGCGTTGGCCTCTCCCTCTTCTAGCTATTCTCTCTCATCCCGTTCCTCTCCTCACATCCTTTATTCCCCTTTCTCATTTTTACGCATTCTCTTTGAAGAAGTGAAAGAATGCTTTTGCTCTCCCCTTCGATTCGCTGCCTCGCAAAACGTGAAATATGTATGTGCAGATGCTCCTAATTATTTACGTACTCGCGCTCATAACCACGTACTTATACGCGCTCTTAAGCATGTATTTACACACGCTCATAAACGCACGCACCCCCGCTCATAAAGGTACGCACCCCCGCTCATAAATGTACGTACACACGCTCATAAACATCTACGAACAAACAATAGCTCATAAACATTTACGTACAAACAACTGTTCATAAACATATTCGTACAAACAACATCTTATAAACATCAACGTACCGACAACAGCTTGTGCACAACAGAGAGAGAATCCATGCACTTGTGAACAAGTACGTGTTACAAGGTCCGTCACGGTCGATAGTGTTTGTACGGACGAGCGTAGGTGTGTGGAGACTTTTAAGCGAAGGGCGACTTTGCGGCTCTGTTATTTCTCCTCCAAGTGGCATTCATTATTCACAGCCCTACGCGAGGTACTTCTCGGGCATAGTGCGACGAGTGTAAGGGACGTCTGTGTGTGTGTTGTGGCCTTGTTAGCAGGTTAGTGTAACATATGAATGTGGTTGAATGTAATAATCTAGTAGGACAGGTTATAGCATGACATTGAATCACTAAAACGTACTAGATAGTGAGTCCTTTGAGTGGGTAGTTTCTCATCGAAGAGACAGGTTTTTCCCGCATTGCCTTTCGGGGTAGGTCGTGCATCGCCCCCCGTCGGAAGGTGCCCACGGCCGGAGTCATGCAGCAGTGACGGCGACGGCGACGAGGACGGAGCGTGAGGTGGAGGTGTAGGTGGAGCTGGAGCTGGAGCTGGAGCTGGAGCTGGAGCTGGAGCTGGAGCTGGAGCTGGAGCTGGAGCTGGAGCTGGAGCTGGAGGTGAAGTTGGAGTTCCTCTTCCTCTACCTCGTCCTTCAGGTGAAGTACGAGGTAGAGGAAGAGGAAGAGGTAGCGGAAGAAAAAGAACACGAAGAAGAAGAATAGAAAAAGGGAGATGGAAGAGGAACTGGAGCAGGAGCAGCAGGAGTAGTGGCAGCGGGGAGGGAGGGGGGGGGGGGCGAGGACACTCCAGCCTACAACCCTGTTACAACAAAGGAGGCTCCTTTCCGCCGCGGGGGCTGGAGAGCGCCGAGTGGCCGCCAAAGGACCCTGCTGTCCACGAGGGTTACCTGTGCTCACTTTTGTTGTTTCCTGATTGATTTCTGATGGCGTCTGGGGCGGAGAGAGGCCACGCCCTCTCTCAAGTTCTGTCTACGGTTATTATTAACCATGTTACTTTTCCGATGAGACAGGCAGGCAGGCGGGCAGGCAGGCAGGCAGGCAGGCAGGCAGGCAGGCAGGCAGGCAGGCAGGCAGGCAGGGAGGCAGGCAGGCAGGCAGGCAGGCAGGCAGGCAGGCAGGCAGGCAGACAGACAGACAGACAGACAGACAGACAGACAGACAGACAGACAGACAGACAGACAGACAGACAGACAGGCACGCACGCACGCACGCAGGGAGACAGGCACGCACGCAGGCAAGGAGACAGGCACGCAGGCAGGGAGGCAGGCAGGCAGGCAGACAGGCAGGCAGGCAGACAGGCAGGCAGGCAGGCAGGCAGGCAGGCAGGCAGGCAGGCAGGCAGGCAGGCAGGCAGGCAGGCAGGCAGGCAGGCAGGCAGGCAGGCAGGCGAGCAGTGTATTTATGCGTTCTGGCGTGTGTCCATCCATGCTGTTATCAGTACGCCGCGTTACGAAAAGCATTCTACCGAGATTTGCGAATAATTATCGAGCAAGGCAATCGCATTATCTGCCCCCCCCCCCTTCAGCATTTAATGCCGGCGATTTAGGCAGTTTCCACTGGATTTTTTCCGCTCCTTTTTTCTCTTTCCTCCTATCTTTCTCGTCTTTTTATTTTATTTTTCCGTCTTTCCTTCTCGTCTTTTTTTTTTCTCTCATACTCTTCTCTCCTCTTTTTTTTTCTACTTTTTACTCCTCCTCCTCCTCCTCCTCCTCCTCCTCC
>NC_061849.1:12792761-12797761 GCF_019202785.1 Penaeus chinensis
AAGTCTCAGCCTAGTTTTTCCTCGAAAGGAGAACGCTTGTTGTGGACAAGGCGGGCGAGTGTCTGACCGGCAAACAGTGGCAGGTGCGAAGTGTATCCTGACGGCCATTCTCACCCCTTCGCGCACGCCAAGGTCACCGTCACGATAGCCTGAAGTAGAGAGGGAGAGGGAGAGAGGAGTGGGAGGGAGAGAGGAGGGAGAGGGAGAGAGGAGGGAGAGGGAGAGAGGAGGGAGAGGGAGAGAGGAGGGAGAGAGGAGGGAGAGGGAGAGGGGAGGGAGAGGGAGAAGCAGAAGGAAAAGGAGAAGGAGAAGGAGAAGGAGAAGGAGAAGGAGAGAGGAGACTAAGACTGAGACAGACTAAGATAAACTCTGAGATAAGGTGATAGAGACACGGAGACGATCGTGATGCAGGATGGCAAGTATTCAAAGGAAAGAAAATAAGAAAATGTTTACCTACTTACGTACTGCGATTAACTTGTAAATTGTTCTTGCAAAATACCTAGAATAGACCACCTCGGAGAGCGTGAGGGCGGTCGCTCGGTCGTCTTCCCTTCCGTGACTCTCACCTGCCCAAACAAAAGCATCACCCCCTCTACCCAGAGTCCGCCCCTCCCCCCATACCCCCCTCCCCCCCAGCCCTCTCCAGTTCACCGTCCACCGAAAGTGTGTGTGGATGTTGTGTGTCACGGGACGCAAACCGCCGCTCTTTTTTGAAAATCGATTTATTTATCGACTTGTTATAAATCGCTCTCTTGAACTCTGAAAAGTTTTTTTTTACTCATATATATATTTTTTTATTTATTATTTCATCCCTGCATTAAATCCCCTCACAGGGAGAATTAGCAAGGACCCCCCCCCCCCCCCCGTAGCCGCCCATCGGCTCTTCTTTCACACTTGGGAGATTGGTTCGCAGAAGCCCTATATCTGGCCGCCCTCGCTCCGACGCACCAAGAGGTCAAATTAGCGTGGCAAAAGGCTGAACTTTTGACCCTATTGACATCCAGCCTGCCAGGCGGTGGATTGTTTTAAAGGCTTTCTTGATCGCCTCTTTGCTCACGCGCTCCTCGCCCCGTCGTTATTATCTTTTGTCTTTCTTTAATCGAACCCGAGTGACGAAGGGCAAAGGCGCGAGGGCACGTCACGAATGCCGAGACAACGGCTGGGAGGCGCTTTATCAACTGACGCGGGCGCTGACGGGGGCGGAAGTCACGTCCCGGCGCTGACGGCCGCTGACGGCGAGCGGGCGGCCTTTCGCCGGGCGCGGGGACGGACATTCCAGTCAGCATTCCTCCGTTTATTGGAAGGCGCCGTCGGGGCTCGCGGCTGGATCGCGCGCCAGGTATTTAATGCGGATCAGGTCGCGTATTTGTGTCCGCTCTTTCTCTCGCTGACGGACGGCCGGACGCGCTGCTCTTCTCGGGAAATGCCTTGTGGCAGCGCGAGCTTTTCCTCGGAGACCTTAGGGACGCGAGGGGATAATGAAACGAAAAGTGTGCAATAGCTGCAGACGCGCCTAATCCTGCATCGACTTTCGAGGTATGGGCAAAAATAGAATGGGACTTCGTTCGGCGCCCTCGGCTCTCGAGGGAACAGCAGATGCCACGATTAGTCACGAGTCAGGACCACCGACCTAGCCTGTCGTCTCGTGCGTCGCGTTCCTCGTTCTTGCTCTTTTCCTTCTGATTCTTGTTCGTAATTTTGCTCTCCTACGCTCTTTGTTGATCCGTTTCTATTTTCGATCGTGAATGGATCACCACTATGTCATCTTTCCATCTTCTCTTTGCTCCTCTTTCCTTCTTCTATCTCCGTTTCATTCTCTTCTCTCTCCCATCCCGTTTCTATTTCCGATCATGATGGATCATCACTGTACTTTTTTCTCATTTCCCCTTTCTCCTCTTTCCTTCTTTCTCCGTTTCCTTCTCTTTCCTCTCCAATCCCTCATTGCTCGCTGGCGACAAACCCGTTATGATGGCGAGGTCGTCACACCTGTGTTACGTCTCCCCTGCGTGACCAGCGCCGCAGCCGGGCGACACCCGGGACAGACGCCGTCGCCGCTTCCCGTAACACGACCACGTGACAAGATCACTTCACGGCTCTGCTTTGACCCTCTCTGATGTCATCACCAGTACTGCGTGTGTATGTGTGTGTTTGTGTCTGTGTCTGTGTCTGTATCTGTGTCTCTGTGTGTTTGTGTTTGTGTTTGTGTTTTGTGTTTTGTGTTTTGTGATTTGTGTGTGCGTGTGCGTGTGCGTGTGCGTGTGCGTGTGCGTGTGCGTGTGCGTGTGCGTGTGCGTGTGCGTGTTTTGTGTGTGTGCGTGTGCGTGTGTGTGTGCGTGTGCGTGTGCGTGTGTGTGTGTGTGTGTGCGCGTTTGCGTTTGCGTTTGCGCGCGCGTGCGCACAGTTATGTGTGTATGTACGTACGTACGTATATGTTTAAGTTTGTATGAACGTGTGTACATGACGTAATACTGATGCGAATATTGCCTTCTAGTCGCTATATTGCTGTCAGTAATTGCGATAACGAGAATGATAAACGCAAAATGAGAATGTCTTTGTTGAACGACTTCGGACGGCCGTTAGCACGCCACGGGTGAGTCATTCTGGGTTGCTCTCATCTGGGATTCGCTGGAGTGAGTGAGGGAGTGGTTGAGTTAGGGAATGGGTGAATGAGTGAGTGAGTGATTGGGTGACTTTTTTTACTTCGACTTTGACAAGTTTATGGAGACAAAAGAAAAAATCTCAAAAGGATGATGTAACTTAACTTATCCTCACCAGTGAGTGAGTGAGTGAGTGAGTGGGTGAGTGAGTGAGTGAGTGAGTGAGTGAGTGAGTGAGTGAGTGAGTGAGTGAGTGAGTGAGTGAGTGAGTGAGTGAGTGAGTGGGTGAGTAGGTAAGTGAGTGAGTGAGTGGGTGGATAAGTGAATGAGTGAATCAGTATGTAAGTAAGCAAGGAATTTAAGTGCAGTAGTTGAGTGAGTTAGGGAGTGCATAGCAAACTCTTTGCTGATTATTTATATTTAAAATTCCAGTAATCAATAACCAATAGAAAATACTTGAAGAAATAATCAGCCGAAAATAGACCGCCGGATGAAAAGTTTACCAGAGAACGCCCCAATATTTGGTCTCCTGACCTTTATTTCACGGGCAAATATTTGGACTACGCGAGCGGACCAAATTGGACATGTAACACCCAATTAACACGCGGGTCTCTAGACACACCTCCGCTACACCTTAGCACGCTACCTGCCGCGAATTGAGATTCCTTTTTGTGGAGGGGGGGGGGGGTTGTGTGTGTGTGTGTGTGTGTGTGTGTGTGTGTGTGTGTGTGTGTGTGTGTGTGTGTGTGTGTGTGTGTGTGTGTGTGTGTGTGTGTGTGTGTGTGCGCGCGCGCATGTATGTGTGTGTGCGCCAAATCCCGCACCCGCGCGGTGTGAGGGTGTGGCGTTCTTCACCCACACTCGGCACTTGATTCTCACTGCAAAAGCCGAACAGTCTCCCCGGCCTTCATATTATCCTAAACCAAGCGTTCAATTTCCTCACGTCTCATCCTCACTGATTAACGAAAATAAATTACAGGAGAAAAGAGATATTTCAGGGTTATATATGACGAGCCTGCGTTCGGCACGGACTGGTTTGAGAGTGAACGTCCGCTTATCGTCACGTGACTGGGTGCAGGACGGAGCTGTCCGGCCTGCCCCCGACGCCTGGCCTGTCCCCGACGCCTGGCCTGTCCCCGACGCCTGGCCTGTCCCCGACGCCTGGCCTGTCCCCGACGCCCGACCTGTCCCCGACGCCCGACCTGTCCCCGACGCCCGACCTGTCCCCGACGCCCGACCTGCCCTTCCGACGCCCGACCTGCCCCCGACGTCTGACTTGTTCCTGACCCCCGACTTGTCCCTGTCGCCTGGCCTGGCCCCGCGACGCCCGATCTGTCCCCGACGTCTGGCCTGCCCACCGACGCCCTATTACTCAGTAGGAAAAGGTTATCATCTCCGCGGCTGGGCTGACGCTGTTTTCCCTCGGTGGTGCTTTCGGGAGCGGGCGGCTAAGAGGCAAATGGACCGTGGGCCGTGGTTGCCACCGCCGGGCGTCTCGCAGCGGGGGCTTCAGTGACGCTCGTGTCGCAAGGCGGGGCAATGGCTTCGTTTTTTTTGGCGAGGATGAATAGGCTTTGTCGATTCTCTTGTAGGCCGAGGAGGCATTTATTTGCAGGACTTGTGATTCGGGAAAATAAAGCGCGGATGGCCGCCCACGCCCCTGCGTCCGGCAACCTCACTCACCTGCATACCGCGGTCCACTCACCTCTTCGACTAATCCTCACGGACCTGGAGCCTCATCTCGGCGCCCAGGGGGATTGTCGGCGTCCGCGTTGAGATCTCTGCTCTTTATAATTTGTCTTATAACGTGCTGGGGGTTGGAGAGGGAATTCGATAGGGCATGAAATGCTAGCTGGTTCCCTGTCCGTGAAATGACATGCCGCTCTTACACTTCACTTGGACGTAGGTTTGTCTTTGTCTGCTGTCCGGGTCTAGGAATATTTATTGGCCAGATATCGTAATGGATGGGAACGGCTACTTGATCGCGATGAAATGCTAGGAGGACATTAATTCAAGGCTTGGGAGTAATTTCAGGGAGCGGCGGGCTAACGCTGTTTATACATGGTTGTCTTTGTGCTGTATCCTATCACCTGCTGCAAGGGGTTATTTGTTTCCAGGTAAGTACGGGGTGAGTCAGATGCAGAGTCTGTGAGCATTAGAGAGGGCGATTCGGACAACAAAGATGACAGACTCGTCCGTTTCTTCCACACTCGCGACCTTGGCTTTATGAGCTCACTCAATTTCCATCGCTTGGCTTTCTGCTCTGCATCAACCACGTCTATATCGCTTCTTGGATGCTTACTTTGCGTTCCCCGAAGAGCGCGTTATCGCTCGCGGAATAGACGAAGTGGCAACGCGTCGAGAGCCTCGCCTCGGGGCACGCCGGGGCTATGGTCTTGGCCC
>NC_061849.1:12802761-12820261 GCF_019202785.1 Penaeus chinensis
TTTTCTCTCCGGCTCTGTCATTTCGCGCCAGAGATTGAATTCAACATCATGGGCATTGGCAATTGGCGAGTCTGGGCGAGTGACCGCATACTCTGTCGTGTTTGATCCATTGTCGGGGAAATGTGTACACAAAATGGGTTTACTTGAAGGCGAGACAACGGTTTCGAACTTGGATGCCATATTCTCACCTTTCACTAAACCTATTTTGTATTTTATCTAACGACTTTGGGTGAAAGATAGTGATCCTCATTAACTCGAGGTCCACCTTGAGCCCATTCTTTTAGAGGCCAAGCAAAGGTACTGCTCAGACCGGGCTCTCTCGCACGGGAGCCTGAGAGAGCGATTCACAGGCTTTCATTCCACAATGTTAAACACAGTTGACAGCGTAATTGTATACTCGGTACATGATGCAGCACTTCTTTGCCTGCCGCAGACATTCGGTCCCACGCGTGAGGCGGGAGGTGCTAGGCTCCACGCTGGCTGTTTAAGGCTGTACCGTCCGCTGAGTACGGCCTTGCCATGCGCACATTACGAATATGCAAATGCCAATTCGAGGAAAACACGTCCACGCGGATTCTGGGGTGCGAGTAAACAAAGGAAACGCGTAAGAGCCCCGGTTGCGGGAGGCGGCGGGAGGGGCTACTGCCGGGGGCGGACCGTCGCTTGGTCAGGTCCAGGTGAGGGTCCTGCCTGGCGTAATTTTGCCTCCCCGGAGCTCGGTGCGCGATGCGGGCGGGGAGGCATTTCCGTTGCTGGTGGCCGCTCTCGCCTACGCCCGAGACCTCTCTTTTTCTATATCATTTCATCTCTCTGTGTTCCGTTCTCTTCGTGTGTTCCATCCTCTTTATTCTCATTCTCCCATCTCCCATTATCTATCTCTCTCTCTCTCTCTCTCTCTCTCTCTCTCTCTCTCTCTCTCTCTCTCTCTCTCTCTCTCTCTCTCTCTCTCTCTCTCTCTCTCTCTCTCTCTCTCTCTCTCTCTCTCTCTCTCTCTCCCCCCGCCCACCTGTCTCCTCCATCGTCCATCTCTCTGCCCCCCTTTATCCCTTCTTGTCTCCTAAAGCTAAACGATTCATAGCCTTGAGAAATTAGTTTTCGCAACCCGCCTACGTTCTGACAGCGTGGGCGGGCCTTGGGCGTTAAGGGCTTTGACGGAAACGTCGTGGGCGTGTGAGCTTTGGGCGTCGTAAATATAAACCCAGTGTGGAGACTTTTAGTGAGACTCAGCAGGCGGCAGGATACGTCATGTATATTTCAGTTTTTCTACTTTTATTTGTATTATTATTTTTTATATACAGCGTAATAACATGGTGTTGGTAATATGCAGGTGGGGCTACAGGACGGAATCAGTGCGGTGATTGCAGCGTGGTGATTTCTGGTGCGTATAAATTGCACTGTAGATCTTTTCGTATTGCAGTGATTACAAGGCAGTAGCAGATGTGCGGACAATTTGGATAAGCAGTGCATGACGCCAGGGCATAGCTGTATTATCGCTGCATGACGCTGTTCCAGGTCTCGCAGCATCACTTGCTTTGTTGCTTCCTTCGTTGATGTCCTTGCAAACAACTTCTGCTTTTGTTGCGTCACCTGCCACCCCTGAATGGTAGGGACGTTTACCCCGCTATCCACTGTAATTCCGACGTATTTTTTAAAAACTATCATCCATCAAAGATTATTTGGTAATTTGGCGCCCGAGATCGGTGACGCAAATTACAGTTAAGCGTCCAGTCTTTGTCGACGGCGATGGCGCGGCCCCGAGGGACTTCCTGTTGCCCCTGGGCGTCTGGGCTTCGGGGGGAGGGGGGGAGGAGATGGGGGAATGAGCGGGGGTTGGTCGGGGGGAAGAGGGTGAAGGGGAGGGGAAGGGGGAGTATGGGGGAAGGGGGGAAGCGGGGGGAGGGAGGGCAGGAGAGTGATGCAAAGGAGATGTTTAAGGAAGAAGGGGACGCCGAATGCAGGAGGCGAGGGGAGGAAACATCTGGAGGAGGAGGAATGTTGAGGATGACTCGGGGGAGGAGGAGGTGTTGAAGGAGAAGAGAAGGGAATATAAAGGGAGGGCCACATGGAGATGAAGAAGGGAGATTTGGAGGAATACGAGAAAAGAAATGAGTATTAGAAACAAAAACATAGAAGATGTAGATGGAGAAGGAGAGGTACAAATAGCATATAGAAGGCGAACGACAAAAAACAGAAGGGGTTAAAAGAAGAGGACGATGAAAGGGAGGCAGAATAACGAAAGATACAAGCGCAGGAGGCGATCTAGAGCTCTCGGGTTACTCTGTTGTTATAATACACCGTGTGTTGGTTTACGTCGTGTCAGAGGCTGCGGTGCGTTTAACGGTTTTCAGTTTCTGATCACTTGAGAGAGACTACAATAGATGCAGTATTGGTTAATTAATAATTCGAATGTAGTGACCAACATATACTCGAAAGTAATTTATATAATTATCTTGATTTCTCTTTTTTTTGCAGGTGAGTGTAGCACTGTATTACGTTTGTCGTGGGGGCCGTGAGGAGAACGAGTCCGGGTGAGTTTTCGTAACACGGTTCGTGTCTCTTCTTGCAACCGATAGATGGCGGGATTGAGTGAGTTGTATGTTCGATTTTTTTCCCCAGAAATTTCTTTTGTTTGTTAAATCTCGATTCACAGGAATATGTGTTTTATAAAAATCGGACTTATCAGCACGGTTTTATCTGGCATGAGTGAGAAGTTGCAGAGAGAACGATATCCATACAGTCTATCGTATAGATCAGCGAGACTAAGTAAGGTGGTTTTGTTGGCAACATGAGATGGATTTATGAGTCGTAAAAAAGAAGTTCATGTAAAGACAAGTTTGATTAAAAAAAAAAAAAAAAAAAATCTTTGCAATAAACGTGTGCCGGTTCAGACCCCCCCCCCCCACCCACCCCACCCCACTCCGTGCCTCAAGCGAAACACACATCATCCCAACGAAATCGGAATTCCGCAGCAGGAGCCTCCTCGCAAACTTCTGGTTCTTCCCTCGAGAGGAAACAGCACCGCCGTCATCACCATTATCAGCAACAGCAACAACATCAACATCAACATCAACATCAACATCAACATCAACATCAACATCAACATCAACATCAACATCAACATCAACATCAACATCAACATCAACATCAACATCAACATCAACATCAACATTGTTATTATTATTATTTACATCAACCGTAGCAGCAGCAACATCAGTATCAACAACAACAACAACAACAACAACAACAACAACTAGTATCTCAACCACCACCCCCAGCAACCACCAATCGCCAACTAGGCCTGTCACCCATAGCCAAAACCACAACCACTGCTTACTACCAACCACCACCACCAACCACCTCAACCATCACCACTGCCACCAACCAACCAACCAACCCAGAAGCCAGCCATCCCATCACCACCATCACCACCATAAACCACCACGACCGTCCGACCAACACCACCATTAACCACCAACCAACCACCGCCACAACCACCCACCATTAACCACCCACCCCCACCCACCAGCTAACCCACCACCACCACCACCGCCGCCGCCGCCGCCTCGCAACGGTGCAACTTGGCCCATCAGAGTGAGTGGTGATAATGGGCGCAGCAGGAACGGGCGCGCGGGGAGTGCTTGGGCGCGGGAAGGACTCGCCTCGGCGGGGCCTTCGCTCGGGGAGGGAGGCAAGGGGAAGGAGAGGGGGGAGGGGAAAGGAGGGAGGGAGGGGAAAGGAGGGAGGGAGGGCAGGGAGTGAGGGAGGGAGGGAGGGGAAGGGGGAGGGAATGGAGAGAGGGAGGGAATGGAGAGAGGGAGGGAAGGGAGAGAGGGAGGGAGTGGGGTCGGGGAGGAAGGGGTGGGAAAGGGGAAGGGAGAGAGGGAGGGAGTGGGGTCGGGGAGGAAGGGGTGGGACAGGGGAAGGGAGAGAGGGAGGGAGTGGGGTCGGGGAGTGAGGAGGGGGAGGGGTGGGGGCGGGGAAGGGAGTGG
The DNA here is from genome assembly GCF_019202785.1 of Penaeus chinensis. NCBI lineage: Eukaryota > Metazoa > Arthropoda > Malacostraca > Decapoda > Penaeidae > Penaeus > Penaeus chinensis. Next base: position 12,806,751 of record NC_061849.1, read on the forward strand.
GGAATGTGGTCGGGGAGGGATCTGGGAGTGAAGGGAAGGGAGTAGGGATCTGCGGGGGAGGTGTTGGGGGAAGGAAGGGGAAGGGAGAGGAGAAGGGAGTGAGGGGATGTAAAGAAGGTGTCCGAGTGGAGGGAGAGGAAGAGAGTGGGGTCTGGGAGGGAATGAAGGGAAGGGGTCTGGAAGCGGGTGGGAGGGGAGGGGTGGGGTGAGGAAGGGGAAGGGAATAGGGGCCTGAGTGGGGGGAGGGGAAGGGAGCTAAAGGGTTAAGGGAGAGGGAGAGATAAGAGAGAGGAAGGTGGTAAGGAGGGGAAGGCAGGCGAGAGTATGGGGCTGTGTGAGAGGAGTGAGGGGAAGGGAGGGGAGCGGAGGGAAGGGCAGGGTACGAGAGGGCCGATCCGAGGGGAAAGGGGGAGGGGGTGAAGGGATCGCGGCCCTGAACCGGTGGCCTGAGATTCGGGTCAGGATGATTAGTGTTAAGCTCTCTCCCCTCCCGACTCGCATTTTAATTCGCTCCCCTCTTTTCTTATCTTTTATCTCCTCTTGTCTTACTATTGTCTATCTCTTCTCCTTCCTCCCCTTTTCCCTCCTTTGCATGCGCTCTTTCCTCTTCGTCCCTCTTTAATTCCCTATTTTTTCCGTTCTTCCTTTGCTCCTCCTCCTCCTCCTCCTCCCCCACCTCCTCCTCCTCCCCCACCTCCTCCTCCTCCCCCACCCCCTCCCCCTCCCCCTCCCCCTCTTCCTCCTCTCCCCCTCTTCCTCCTCTCCCCCTCTCCTCCTCCTCCTCCTCCTCCTCCTCCTCCTCCTCCTCCTCCTCCTCCTCCTCCTCCTCCTCCTCCTCCTCCTCCTCCTCCTTATCCTCCTCCTGTTCCTCCTCTCCCGCTTCCACTTCCTTGTACCCCCACCTCCTCCTCTTCATCTCCCCCTCCCCTCCCTCCCCCTCCCTCCCTTCCCCCATTGTCAGTGTAAGTGTCGGAGTGTGGGTTTTCGGAGGCCCTGGCCAGCGTAAGGGCGGCGGCCGGGATGAGATAGCGCGTCAGTCTGTCCAGCTCTTTTACGCTCTTATCTCGCCAAATTACCTTTTTTTATGCGATAGCGGGGGAGAGAGAGGCCGTGGTCGAGGCGCTCGCACGAACGAACCGGGAAGTTTTTTTTTTTTTTAAGGCCTATATTACGTTTATTCATGCTTATATAATCTATCTCCTTATCTATGACTCATCTTAGCATCTACTTCCATATCTACCAGTTTATGTACACACAAGTTCATGTAGGCATATTCCATTCAAATTTGTACAAATGCTCAAACAAGTCAAATATACATGATACCATATAATGAAAATGAAGAAGAAGAAGAAGAAGAAGAAGAAGAAGAAGAAGAAGAAGAAGAAGAAGAAGAAGAAGAAGAAGAAGAAGAAGAAGAAGAAGAAGAAGAAGAAGAAGAAGAAGAAACAGTCGCGGTTAATGAATGGCCAGCGATAACAGAGCCAGCGAACAGCGCGTGTCAAAGATGGCGGTCCATCCGTCTTCACGCATAGAAAACGGGAGGACAAAGCGCGAAAGAGGAGGGAAAATAAGGGCATTCCAAGGAAGTCCTTGTAGCGAAGACGGAGGAAGTGGAGGTGGAAAGGGTTGAGGTTGAGGTGGAAGTTGAGGGGGAGGTGGAGGAGGAGGTTAAGGTTGGGGAGGAGGAGGGGGAGGTGGTGGTAAAGGCCCCCGACATAGGCCTTTCGAAGGATGTCGAACTGGCCTCATCCCCTGGTTGGTTTTCCTCCTCCTCCTCTTCCTTCATCATCACTATCATCACTATCATCGTCATCATCGTCATCATCATCATCATCATCATCATCATCATCATCATCATCATCATCATCATCATCATCATCATCATCATCATCATCATCATCATCATCATCATCATCATCATCGTCATCGTCATCGTCATCGTCATCGTCATCGTCTTCGTCTTCGTCTTCGTCTTCGTCTTCTTCCTCCTGCTCGTCTTCGTCTCCCTCTTCGTCCTCCTCTTCCTCCAATTTCGTCGACTGGCGATCGCCATGGGAACACGCCGCGGTGGGTTCGTGTCGATGCCGGATAATTCGACGGTCGACTTAATGAGGCACTTTTGGTCTCTGGCGATCGACTCTTCTTTTGAATATTTTTGTTCATTGGGGTAACTTTTGGAAATTATAGGGCAGCTTAGTAAAGCGTTGTTCATGTTTGCTAGTAAACATTTTATTATTTTATTTTTTAGAGCTGACTTATCTTCTCGATATTCACGAGGGTTCCACTGATACATTATCTTTCACTGGGAAAAAACGGTATTAAGATTTTGATACTTGTGGCCGTGGAGTGTAAATAAGCTTATTATGCAGGGAAAGTGCATGGTGATGTTTATGAGGTCTGAAATAAACAATATAAAGTCTCTAAGATAAGCAGTTTATGAAATATCAAAGGTAAGCAGCCTGCGAAGTCCCTAAATGAAAAACCGATCCCAGCCAACCCGCCGTCACGTCAAGGTAACCTAGGCCTAAAAAATAAGCAAAACGAAGAGCTTAGTTCCCACGTACAACTTGGCTCGAAGTATTGGCTGGGAATAATTTTTTTCACCTCACCGGACGTCGGGCTATAACTCCTGATGGCTGCAAAAGTTCTTTGTTCGGGATATATTAATCTCCGGAGCACTTATAGTACGAGACACGTATTGCGTCGTTTTACTGATGTCGCGGTGTTGTTGAGGAGTGTTCGGCAGGAGGAGGGGGCCATGTGCAGGCGGAGGGGGCCATGTGCAGGCGAAGGGGGCCGTGCAGGAGGGAGAGATCCCGAGCGAGGGCGCCGTCTTGAGGGAAGGCCTCGTGCGCCTGAGCTTTATGTGCTCGGCCGCACAATATTGAACCCGCACGATCTCCATAACCATTTGAGGATTCAAGTCTTTTCATGGCTGCTGCTGCGTTTATCATCAAAGTTTTTCCATGAATAGTCATAACTTTCATTGGTATCTGTCACACAGGCTCGTTGCGCAGCGTGGACTCTGCTAGGAAGGAAACTTTTCCTTTGGTATCCTATTTTTGCCATGCAAGTTGCATAAGTATCGGACGAGTGACCGGGCGTGTGATTGGCTGGCCGGACGTTGCGCGAGATTAAAAAAGTCCGGACGTTTTATTGTGGCTCTTACCGGCGGCGGCAGCGGCGGAGGCGGAGTGGACGACCTCCATTCGCAGGGCAAGCAGAAGGACGGGGCTCTTGTCCGTAGGCCTAAGGACGAAGCACTTTGGAGGGACAGCTGGCGAGGAGAGGGAATTCCAGGTAGTGGCGGACCGGGCGAAGGCGGTGGGAGTGTGCAGTCACGGCCGCCCGCTGATATCGTGTGCGACTTTATGGCGCGAGGAAGGGACCTTAAGCTCTCTTTATCTCGGTACTAGATTGCAATAAGAGAGGGATATGTCCTTTCGCAATGGAGGAGGGCAGGGGAGGAAAGGGGAGGGGAAAGGAAGGATCTGGTATTGGGGGGGATACCACTGCTTGTCTTTGTTTTTTTCACGAAGGCCATGTTAGGAAAAGAGTAGAAGCGCCCTACCCACATCTCGAATGAAAAATAACAATGGGAAATATAATTCAACCCTTTATAAGCTCACGAATTAAATCCGAAATGTCTTGTTTCTCTTCCCACTGCTGGCTCCGCGTTTTAGCACAGAGGAGACTCATGGAATGGCTCACAGGGCTGAGATAACCTTAATTCTTCGCGGCGACTGGAGCATCGAGATATCGGCCCCCGGAGACCCCCTCGCGTTACTTGAGAGAGGGATGAAACAGTGTCATTTGTCAAATTGTCCTTACGGGGCGCTATCTTCCTGAATTGATGTGCCTTTTCCGCCGTCGTGTCCTCCTCGGGTCTCTCGTCCTCCTCGGGTCGTCTCGTCCTCCTCGGGTCGTCTCGTCCTCCTCGGGTCGTCTCGTCCTCCTCGGGTCGTCGCGTCCTCCTCGGGTCGTCTCGTCTTCCTTCTCGGGTCGTCTCGTCTTCCTCCTCGGGTCGTCTCGTCCTCCTCGGGTCGTCTCGTCCTCCTCGGGTCGTCTCGTCCTCCTCGGGTCGTCTCGTCCTCCTCGGGTCGTCTCGTCTTCCTCGGGTCCTCTCGTCATCCTCGGGTCGTCTCGTCCTCCTCGGGTCGTCTCGTCTTCCTCCTCGGGTCGTCTCGTCCTCCTCGGGTCGTCTCGTCCTCCTCGGGTCGTCTCGTCTCCCTCGGGTCCTCTCGTCTTCCTCGGGTCCTCTTGTCCTCCTCGGGTCGTCTCGTCCTCCTCGGGTCGTCTCGTCTTCCTCCTCGGGTCGTCTCGTCCTCGGGTCGTCTCGTCGTCCTCGGCTCCTGTTGTCTTCCTCTCGTCCTCCTCGGGACCTTGATCTGCTGCGTTTGAAACTTTTGTCGTTTAGGAGTGCGAAGATGAAGAAAAAATCCTGCTGTTTATTGAGAGGACGGGGTCGGGGGCGTGATGCTTGTTTTTTCTTCATAAGTGTTCAATAATCTCGTATTGTTATGCTTTGTTGCTGTCTGCTATCTATTTATATACATACATCGCACACGCGCACGCGCGCGCGCGCACACACACACACACACACACACACACACACACACACACACACACACACACACACACACACACACACACACACACACACACACACATACACACAGACACACATAGAAATACGTTATACATACATACATACATACATACATACATACATACATACATACATACATACATATACATACATACATACATACATACATACATACATACATACACACACACACACACACACACACACACACACACACACACACACACACACACACACACACACACACACACACACACACACATACACACAGACACACATAGAAATACGTTATACATACATACATACATACATACATACATACATACATACATACATACATACATACATATACATACATACATACATACATACATACATACATACATACATACATACATACATACATACATACATACATACATACACACACACACACACACACACACACACACACACACACACACCTCTCTTTCGTCAATTGATGTGATGGAAATTTAGCTTTGTCATTTTCTTATACAGACGAGACTTCATGCAAACAACGTAGACGCAATCTGTGTGGGTCGAGCAGACTCCACTCTCGCTTTTATTGTATACTTTCGGAATACGTTATGCCTCTCACAGCTGTACGTGTCCTTTATGTCCTTGTTACGTACACGGACTTCATTATCGCGCGGAGATAAGAATGCGGACTATTTATATATGAATGTCGGACTCTCTTATTATTATTATTATATGTGAATAAGAAAATCTGTTTGCTTAGAGACTCTGTTTGCGGGAGTAGATTATGAAACGACATCATGGATTTAAGATTTGGCAGGTACGTAATAAAGGTAAATTGCTTTATCTGAAATGGTTCTGATGGTACTTATCGAAGAAAGTGGGATTCATTTGGGTGGGAATTATTACGCTAATAAGCAAAGTTACATTTCTGCATTTCTTACTTGTTTCTGGATATCTGAATATAGGAATCACGGGTACCGTACTTCATAAACCAAGGCACACTTCCTTCATTTTTTATCAAAACAGAACGGTGCCCAAAATACTATAGGAAAGCAAAGTTACATTTCTTCTATCAGTCTCCAAATATCCACACAGCCACACGTCCACAAATCCCGAGGTTGGATATTGGGGCTTGTTTTGCCATAACAGGTGGCCGTGAAGTTAACATGGATCAGATTATCCTATTTACGGATGATATGGATACCAGCATGTGGGTTGGAAGGGGAGGGAGAGGGGAAGGGGAGGGGGGAGAAGGAGACCGGCCTTGGCGAATGGAGGAATTGGACCAGAATTGTGGTGTGTTTTTGGTTGGTTGGTCTGTTTGTCTGTGGCTGTTTGTGTACGCGTGTGCTTTTGTGTGTGTGTTTGTGTTTGTTTGTTTATGTATTTTTTGGTGTTTCTGTATTTGTGATTGTGTTTCTCTTGTCTTTGTTTCTGTCTCTGTCTTTCTGTCCATCTGTTTGTTTGTTTGTCTGTTTCAGTGTCTGCTTAGGTCCTTTTTCCTTCCTTTTTTTTATCTTTTCTCTTCTTTTTCTTTTTTCTATCTGTCTGCCAACAAGATAGATAGTAAAGCCAGCAGCAAAGCCCTTATTCGTCGCCATCCATACATTTCCACATTGAGAAGGAAGGGACGCCCACGCTGCTGCTCGCCCGCCCGCCCGCGATGGCAGTCACGCCCGAACCGTCCTTCACCGCGGTAGAAGCAGAGGCGGCCTCCCCCCTCCACCTCTCTCTCCATCTCCATCTCCATCTCCATCTCTATCTCTATCTCTATCTCTATCTCTATCTCGCTCTCTCTATCTCTCTCTCTCCCTCTCCCTCTCCCTCTCCCTCTCCCTCTCCCTCTCCCCCCCTCTCCCTCCCCCCTCCCCCTCCCCCTCTCCCCCTCTCCCTCTCCCTCTCCCTCTCCCTCTCCCTCTCCCCCTCTCCCTCCCCCCCTCTCCCTCTCCCTCTCCCTCTCCCTCTCCCTCTCCCTCTCCATTGATCTCGCCCGCTCACGCACTTTCGCACTCACTTCGCACTCATCTCCGCCACGCCACAACAGCGGGGAACAGCAGTCCGCTCGGCGCCTGCAGACAAGCCCGGAAAGGCGTCGCTGTTGTCCCGCCTCTCCCTCGCGCGGCTGTGGTGTCTGTGTCTGTCGGTTTCTGTCTTTGTCTTTGCCGGTGTCTTTGTCTGTATTTGTTTATGTCTTTGCTTGATTTTGCCTGCCCCGTCTGTCACTGTTGTCATGACTGTCTGTCTGTCTCTGTCTCATTATCTGCGTCAGTGTGCCCTTGTATTATATCTTTGTCTTTGTCTGTGCCGTGTATCTGCGTCTGTTTCTGTCTCATTATCTGCGTCAGTGTGCCCTTGTATTATATCTTTGTCTTTGTCTGTGCCGTGTATCTGCGTCTGTTTCTGTCTCATTATCTGCGTCAGTGTGCCCTTGTATTATATCTTTGTCTTTGTCTGTGCCGTGTATCTGCGTCTGTTTCTGTCTCCTGTTTCTGTCTTCCATGTCTGTATATGTTTCTCTGACTCTGCCCATGTCTGTCGTTGTCTGTTACCATGTGTAATTTTGTGTATCTGTCTGTATCTGTGATTGTCTCTGTCCGTGTCAATGTCTGCGTCTGTGTCTACGTTGTTTCTGTTTCCCGCGTCTCTCTCTGTCTGTATATATCAGTGTCTGTCTGTGTCCTTGACTGCGTCAGTGTGTTTTTGCATCAGTCTCTTTGTCTGTGTCTCTGCTTATGCCTCTACATATTTTACTGTGTCTGTCGCCTTGTGTGTATCTGTGTCTGTATCTGTGTCAGTTTCTTTGTCTTTCTCCGAGCCTGGGTCTTTGTCTCTATTGAATCGTGTGTAGTTGATTACGTTTTTTTTTAAGGGGGATTCTGGAATCCTTTTTGTGAAATTGCTCCATGTCCTTTCTTACTCTTGAGAAATATATTTATTGTGCATGTTTATTTATAGTTTTCTTTAAGTACTGTCCGAGATTTGTGGTGTTCATATATTATGCTTTAGTTCCCCCCCAAAAAAGAAAGACAAAAAAATCAGAGCACATGAGATACACGATTTGAAGTTTTTCACCTGGGGAAATTTACGCTCAAAATGTCCCTGTTCTGCCAATATATAATTCGAACAAACGATCGTCTCTGTCATATAGGAGCGGGGTCATATGATGGAGAGAGATAGAGAGAGAAAGAGAAAGAAAGAGAAAGAAAGAGAAAGAGAAAGAGAAAGAGAAGAGAAAGAGAAAGAAAGAGAAAGAAAGAGAAAGAAAGAGAAAGAGAAAGAGAAAAGAGAAAGAGAAAGAGAAAGAGAAAGAGAAAGAGAGAGAGAGAGAGAGAGAGAGAGAGAGAGAGAGAGAGAGAGAGAGAGAGAGAGAGAGAGAGAGAGAGAGAGAGAGAGAGAGAGAAGGGGGGAGGGGCGGAAGGCGAACGTGTCGGGAGCAGGAGGTTGTCTGTCTGTTCAGGTAAGAGGAAGGGGGTGGAGGTGGGGAAAGGGGGGGGGGGTGTAGTCTGCTCCGGAGAAGGGGAGGAGCGAGGGAGGGATGGAGGGGGTAGCTCGTCTGATCTGGAGTGGGGGAGGGGGGGGTAATCGTCTCATCAGGATAGAGGGAGAGGCGAGTGAGGGGGGGGCGGGGGAGTAGGCCGACTGATCAGGTGAGCTGGTGCCTGCCGTGAGTCTGACCAGATTTGCAGAGATTATGTGCCTGGTTCTGATGTAGGGTGCATTGCCTGTTCTTGCGTGGCCTCATTCAGCGACACACTCTCGACCTTGCGCTTTGCATCCCCTGCTTTGCCTGTCTAGTTGGGTTTCTGTTGGCGTGACTGCCTCTGTCTTTCCGTTTCACTTTCTCTCGCTTTTTTCCCCTCTCTCTTGTCTCTCTCCCTTTTCTCTTGTCTCTTTTCTCTTTTCTCTTTTCTCTTTTCTCTTTCTTTCTCTGTCTCTCTCTGTCTCTCTTTGTGTCTCTCTGTCTCTCTCTGTCTCTCTCTGTCTCTCTCTCTATCTCTCTCTCTCTCTCTCTCTCTCTCTCTCTCTCTCTCTCTCTCTCTCTCTCTCTCTCTCTCTCTCCTCTCTCTCTCTCTCTCTCTCTCTCTCTCTCTCTCTCTCCCTCTCCCTCTCCCTCTCCCTCTCCCTCTCTCTCTCTCTCTCTCTCTCTCTCTCTCTCTCTCTCTCTCTCTCTCTCTCTCTCTCTCTCTCTCTCTCTCTCTCTCCTCTCTCCCTCCTCTCCCTCCCTCCCTCCCTCCCTCCTCCCTCCCTCCCTCCCTCCCTCCCCTCCTTCCCTCTCCCTCTCCCTTTCCCTCTCCCCCTCTCTTCTTATCAAACCCCTCCCACTCTTTCCCTCTATCTGTTCCTCCTCCTCTCACCCCCTTCCCCTATTCCTCTGCCTCTTCATCTTACTCTTTCTCTCCCCCTCCTTCCAACTCTCTTCATCTTCCTCTTGTGTGTATCAGCATCTGGCCTCACATATCAGCTCCTCCCGCTCTCCAAACTCGATGCTAATCTCAAGCTCGAGCTCAGTCCGTCGGAGGAGAAAAGGGAGGGCAGATCTTGCCCTCAGCCGCCATGAGGGGCAAAGCTTTCTCATGGACGCGGGAGAACCGACCCCCTTCACCCCTCCCCCCTCCCCCCTTCCCCCCTTCCCCCTTCCTCTTCCCCCTTCCCCCCTTCCCCCTTCCCCCTTCCTCTTCCCCCTTCCCCCCTTCCCCCTTCCCCCTTCCCCCTTCCCCTTCCCCTCTTCCCCTCTTCCCCTCCTCTCGAGCTTGCCCAAAAGAGGAACGAACTACCGGGCAATAAGAGGCAGACTGGAAGGAAGAAGGGGAGGAAGGATAGGTAAATGGAATAGGCGAAAGAAAATCGCAGGAAAATCAGGAAAAGAGGAGGAGGAAAACTAAGGAAAGAGGAAGAGGAAACCCGAAGGCACGCCGAGGCAAGCGCGGGAGGAACGCTGAAGGAAAACCGAAGGAAGAGTTGAAGGAAAACCAGATGAAAGCCGGAGGGACGGAGAGGTAGAGGAAGAGGTGGAGGAAAACCAGGGATGAAGAGGTGGAAGAAAACAGGGGGGAAATGTGGATGAAGAGGTGGAAGAAAACAGGGGGGAAATGTGGATGAAGAGGTCGAGGAAAACGGGGGGGGGGAAATGTGGATGAAGAGGTGGAGGAAAACAGGGGGGGGGGATGAAGAAGGGGTGGCGTGGGACCGAACGAAGAGCTAGAGGAAGATCCAGCACAGGGAAGCCCTTAAGACGCCGCCGTTAGCACCATGGGGTGGAAACCAGTTCGCGCGGGATAGGGGCGGGGGGGCGGAGGGAGGGGTAGGGGGAAGGAGAGCGGAGGGGGAGGGGAAGGGAAGGGGAAGAGGAAGAGGAAGGGGAAGGGAAAGGGAAAGGGAAAGGGAAAAGGAAGTCGAAGGAAGGGGGATCGAGGGGATAGAAGGAAAGGTTAAAGGGGGGAGATGGAGGAGGCGAGGTAGAAAGGGGGAGATGGGGAGAAGGGAGGTGGGAAGAGAGGGGAAGGGGGAAGAGGCGAGGAGGGGAAGGGGAAGGGTGTAGGGGGAAGGGGAACTTGAGAGGGGGTGATAAAAGAACACAGGAGAATGAAAGGGGGAAAGGCGAATGGGAATAAAGGACAATGAGGTTGAAGCGACAACAGATGAGTGGGTGAAAGGACGGAGGGGAGGCGAGATGAAGAGAGAGGGAGCTGCAATTGCAAAATTAGAATAATTAGAGTAAATAGAATTGGAGAAAATGGACTTGGCAAAAAAAAAAAAAAAAAAAAAAAAAAAACACACACAAACAGAAATCAATCGCTTGAGTTATTAACAGGAATTGCCTTGCGATATATGATTAAAAAAATATACATATTTTTTGAAATGCATTCCTACCATTTCCAAAAAAAAATAGCTATCCCTATCATTAAGTAAAACGTATATTAAACTTTTGTTCATAAAATATACACCATTAGTCTTATTATTTACCAGCCTCGCGTTCTGAATCGATCACTGAAAGCACGCCCTCAGTTTTTTTTTTTTCTTTTATGTCCTGTTTATTCCGGCGCAGAAAATGGAAGTGCAGTCTCGTGTGGCGCCCGGTTTTAATTGGGGTTGAGATGGGGGTGTGGGGGGGAGATGGGGAAGGCGGTGGGGGTTGTGGGTTGTAGTGGGGTTAGGGTGTTGTGGTGGGGAGGTTGTGGGTTGTGAGGTTGTGGTGGGGAGGTTTTTGGTTGTGAGATTGTGGTGGGGAGGGTTTGGGTTGTGAGGTTGTGGTGGGGAGGTTGTGGGTTGTGAGGTTGTGGTGGGGAGGTTCTGGGTTGTAGTGGGGTTAGGGGGTTGTGGTGGGAAGGTTGTGGGTTGTGAGATTGTGGTGGGGAGGTTGTGGGTTGTGGCAGGGTTGTGAGGTTGGAAGTTATGGTAGGATGAGAGTTGTGGGTTTTGGTGGTGGCGTGGGTGGAGGTGTGGCTGGTAGGAGTTGTGAGTTATGATGATGGGGGGGGTTGGTGGGTTATGGTTGGGCGAATGCTGTGGTTGTGTGCAACTTGTGATGGGGATAGGATAGGGTTTATCGGAAAGGTCAACAACGAGAGAAAACTGGGGAAAAAAAAGGAAAAACACAACACACAAAGCAAATAATTGTGCATTGTATGATATTGCAATTTTGATGATTTACTCGTAAGGGTTTTCTATCGATGAGGGAAGAGCTGGAAAGGGCGATGATGCTGAACACTGCAACTGCATTCTTTTTTTTTTTTTTTTTTCCTTTTTTACCAAGGATTGTGTTGCAAATCTAGTCACCCGTCTAGTATATCAGTGATGACGTCACAGCTTGATTACGAGACTCGTTGAAACTGTTGACGATTTTCATTCATTAATCAAGTACCGGGTATTCGTTGTGTTGATGAATGCAAAGGAAGACGTGGAATTATATGAAAGGAATGATAAAGAAGATAGAAGAGAAAAAAAAGAAATGTGAGGAAACACGAATAAAGGTGGGAAAATAGAGCTTTATGATGACATGAATAGCACTAAATAAAGGAGGAATAAATGTTAAATAAGAATAAAATGAAACGTTTTATGAAAAAATAAAGAACAAAAAGCAACAACAAAAAGTATCATAGTGAGTGCTATGGAAAAAGAAAAAAGAAAAAGATAACAAAATTTATAATATGAGAAGACAAGGCAGGAAAGAAAGAAAGAAAGAAAGAAAAAGACGAGATAAAAAAGAAACATCGATAAAATAAACTGACACAAGAAACCAAGGGATTAAACAGAGAGAAAGAGAAAAATAATCAAAATTGAAATAATATAAGTAGACACGGGATAAAGCATAGAAAATAAAAGTATTAGAAAGAATCAGTAACCAAGAATGAGCTCAGGAGCCGAGAGCGACCGGCAGCCGGCGCATCTGCTGCCGAGGCGTTTGGCGTCAAGCGAGAGATAAGCTCAAGCAAGACACGGGCTCCAGCTAGTCTGTCAATATCAGCCGACCGAGATAAGCGCCGGGGGGGGTTGTGCTTGGGAGTCTGTGCTTGCATCAGGCGCGCGTTGCTTGTGGCTTGCTTGATGTGATTTGTTTTGGTGATGACGCGGTATCTTTTTTTTTTTTTTTTTTTTTTTGTATATGTGTGTGTGGGTGTGGGTGTGTGTGTAAGTGTATGGGTGTGTGGGTGTAGGTGTAGGTGTGTAGATGTGTAGGTGTGTAGGTGTGTAGGTGTGTGTGGGGGGCGATAGGGGGGAGGGACGGGGTTAAGATCTGAGGCCGAGGTTCGCTTGAGATGTTGATTTGATTCCATGCGGGATTTCGTGTTATAACTTGGTTTCTCTCTTTCTCTCTCTCTCTTTCTGTCTCTCTCGGTTTGTCTTATTGTCTCTTCTCTTTAGTTTTGCCCTTTCCCCCGTTTTGTCTAATTCTGATTTTTTTTGGCAATTTCTCTTTCGCCTTCTCTTTCTGTTTATTCTGCTTTCCCCTTCCCCCCTCCCCGTCCTATACCCTTACCTTTTCCTTTTCCCCACCATTTCAATTTCGTTATCATTTTCCCACTGCTTCTCCCTCCCTTCCTCGGCCTGAAGATGAAGGGAAACAAGTTTAGCAGATCCAGAGCGCAGGAGGAGCAGGAGAAGGAGAAGGAGGAGGAGACGCCGAGAATGGAGAGTGCGAGCGGCGAGATTGGGCGTCGATTAGATTTCGTGGCGTGCGCTGGCGAAGGAGGCGCTGAAAGGATTGGGTCTGCTCGGAGTCGAAGCGAAGATGAGAAGTCTAAACTTCCGTGAGGTGTCGCAGGCCCTTGAAGGGGATGGAAGGCGAGGGGCGACGGGGGACGCCTGGGAACTCCCTGACGCCTGGCTGGATCGTCCTCTTGTTGGCCGAGGCGATGAGGTTTCAGTGGAGAGCTGTTAGACCAATGGCCGGCGTTATTGGGTGTGAAAGCACCTTGTTTCGTGCCCGCAGGTTTTACATACATATATTTTATATGTTGTAAGAGACTCGAGGCAATAGCTAGGAGACTTTTGATAAGTAAGGGGTAGCGGTCGTTCCTAGGGTTGTGCTGTGTGACCCAACTTGACCTGTTGAGTGAGGCGAAGACTTGGTGTACATGCTTGATCTTTTGAGTGAAGCGAGTACCGGGTGTATCTGCAAAGTTATTCAGTGGAGGTTGCAGTAGAGTGTGCCCCAGTCGGTGCAAATTTGCTCTATTTGAAATGTTAAAATGATCGAATTAGTGTGCGTTTATTCCATATTAAAGCGCATGACATATGTAATGTTAGGACATATCTTGTCTCGGCTAGATGCTTACGCTGTAACCTGAGTCATATCTCAAGGGTTGAGGTCAGACTTACTTGTGAGGCGTCGCAGCCGCAGGGAGTCAAGCAGTGCAGTCTGCGACGGTGATGTAAGCGTGTGCGGGAGGTCAGCATTGTA
>NC_061849.1:12825261-12827761 GCF_019202785.1 Penaeus chinensis
CATCCACCCTTCCTCCCTCCCTCCCCCTTCTCCCTCCCCCCCTTCTCTCTCTGGTCGTGTTGTGTATTATACAGTTACGAGATCGTTCTGTGTATTAGCGCTGATGAGCTCGTCCCCGTCCGTGGGTGTGCGAGCTCTTTCCATACACGCGTGCGATGTAGGGGCAAGAACGTGTGGAGCGGCGTGGATGGCAAGAGGGCTCATTTGCGTGGTTTAGGTTGGGATTTACGACCTTAGATTGATAGGTCTGCTTTCTTCATAAGGGGGTCGAGAGGACTGCTTCTTAGACATTCCGGCAATTATCTAACTGGTGGTCTGTCGCTGGCAACAGACAAACAACAACACGAACACGAACACGAGCACCAATTACAACAACAACAAACAAACAACTGCAAAACATCAACATACAGCAGCTACAACAACAACAAAAACAGCAACAACAACAACAACAACAACAGCAAAAACAACAACAACAACAAGCCTGAATTCATTATCTTTGTTTCTAATTAAGTATTATCCCTTGTCATGCTAAAAGTGAAATTACGTAGTTTGTTGTCTCTGTAATTGGCGTGGAGTGAAGTATGATGTAATGTCTAATAGTTTTTTTTTCTATTCTTTTTTTTGCAGGTATGTAGACCGGCATGCCAAATAGCAACACGCCAGAATTATGTTGTAAGTAAAAATTTTTATTTTTGTTTTCCTCGTTTTCTCTCTCTTCGTAGTACATACTTTTATTTTACTTTTTTTCTCTTCATAAATTACGCAAAACGAAATATTAAAGCAGGAAATGCCATGGTGATGAAGAAAGTGCCACAGAAGTGAAAGAAGTGCTACAGAAGTGAAATAAGTGCCATAGAGTACGTGCCACACATGTTAATGCTGATAGGCCTCTTTTTGACAGCCTTTTTTGCAGGCTCGGTTCTTAATCAGGTCCTCCCGCGAAGGCCTGGGGGTGGTGGTGGGGGGGGGGGGGTGGCGCTGTTGGCACGGCTGTTCACTTCCGTGTCGTTAGTGTCACGGGGGTTCTGTGTCACTTCCCCGGAGGCGGAGGCACTTGACGCCGGTGTCGGGCCGCGGCGAACATGTGTGAACTGTTGGCTCTCCAAACACTGGGAGGGAAGGGCGTCGCCAGGATTCCCTCTTGGCTTTTCGGTTCTCTGCGTTGCTTCTCCCTCATTTTCTCTTCTTTTCTGTTTTGTTTCCGTTTCTTTTTCTCTTCCCTCTTCGTTTCTTTTTTTTCTTTTTTTTTTTCTCTTCAATTCCTTCCCTTCCATTCTTGTTCCATCGCCTCCCTACCTGATCCGTCCCCTTCCCTCACCTTCCTTCTCCATTTTCCTCTCCTCCCTCCCCTTCCCCTTCCCCTTCCCCTTCCCCTTCCCCTTCCCCCTTACCCTTCCCCTCCTCCTCCTATTCTCCCTCCCCATCCCCCTTTTCCCCTCCTCCTCCCCTCCCCCCTCTTCCCCTCCCTTCCCCTTCTCTCCTGATTTCATCTCGCATCCTTCTCCAGCATCTCTTCGTATCTCGCGTTACTCCTTTGTATCCTGTGTTTTGATGGGCGCTGACGTTTTAATAAGCCTCTCGAGGACTCTGCGGCTTAAGGGGGGATCCTTATTACTATGCTGTGTGAAGGGGATTCTCTCTCAGGATTCTCTTGTCCTCCCCCTGCTCTGCCTCTTCCCCCCGTGGCTCTTTTCTATTTCTCTTTTTCCTTTTCCTTTTCTTTTCTTTCTCTTTCTCTTTTTTTCTTTCTTTTTATTTTTTTTTCTCCTTCTCTTTCTTTTCTTCTTCTCTTTCTTTTCTCCTTCTCTTTCTTTTCTCCTCTCTCTCTCTCTCTCTCTCTCTCTCTCTCTCTCTCTCTCTCTCTCTCTCTCTCTCTCTCTCTCTCTCTCTCTCTCTCTCTCTCCCTACCCCCTCCCTCCCCCTCCCCCTCCCCCTCCCCCTCCCTTCTCCCTCCTCCCTCCTCCTTCCTCCTCCTTCCTCCTTCCTCCTTCCTCCCTCCTCCCTCCTCCCTCCCGTCCCCACTCCCCCTTCCCACTCCCTCCCCCTCACCCTACTTCCTTGACCAGGCCATTAGTTTAGGCGGTGGAAAGTCAATACCGCGTTAACATTTTTTTAAACAGGTGACGGAAAGCCCTGCCTCTGTGACAAGCGTTCCTCCTCGACGCGTAAATTTGATTATGACTGATGGCCGTGCACACTCCCCAAGCATCCTGACATTACGTTCCCCATTTGTCAGGAAGCTTAGGCGGCGGGGGGAGCGGGGAGGGGGGATTTGGGGGGGAGGGCGGGGATAAGCAAGGAGGTGGCGCGGTTGGGCGGTCACCTTTGCTTGGAAGATGAGGGGAGGTGAAGAGAAAAGGAAGGGAGGCTGGGAAGGCGTGAGAAGGGAAGGGAAGAGGGAGGGGGAGAAATGAGGAGGGAATGGGAGAGAGTTGAGAGGAGGGATGAGAGGTCAGTGATAAGGAAGAGAAGGGGGGGGGGGAGGAGAGAGGTAAAGGGA
>NC_061849.1:12832761-12850261 GCF_019202785.1 Penaeus chinensis
ATAGGGGGAGAGACAGAGGAAGGGGGAAGAAGGGAGAAGGAAGAAGAAATCTAATTAGTTAAGAGGAGGAAAGGCAGAGGGAAGGGGAATTCAGGGTAGAGGAAAGGGAGTGAAAGAGATGTATCGAGGGAGAAGGGAGGAAGAATAAGAAATCCGGGCTAGGAAGAGAGGGAAGGAAAGGGAGGGGAAGAAAGGGAGGGAAGGGGAGGGAGGGGGAGGGAGGGGAGAGATGGGGAGGGAGGGGGAAGAGAGGGAGGGGAGGGGAGAGATGGGGAGGGAAGGGATGGGAGGGGGGAGGGGGAGGAAAGAGAAGCGGGAGAGGGAGGGGAAGATGGGGAGGGAAGTGGAGGGAGGGAAGGGAGGAGAAGAAAAGATGTAAAGGGGAAACAGATGTTCGAGAGTGCTTTTGAGCAAGACGGAGCGGGGGAGACAGAGCAGCGGGGGGGGGGGGGGGGGGGCAGGGACTGACCAGGAGGCGGGTTGAAAAGGGATAAGAAGATAAACGAAAAAAAAATAGCTAATAGTGGGAGCGAAAGAGGTAAGAGTAGAGACGGGAGAAAGAGAGAAGCAAGAGAAAATAAGAGAGAAAGACAAAAAAGACGAAATAGAAGAGGATAAAAAAAATAGATATATTTGAGGTGGCTAAACATTTGTGTTTAAAGAGAATTAAGCAAATGCAGAGTCCGCTCAAAGTCCATATCATTACAGTAAGTGTTTTGAGGATCCTGAGCACTCCCGGCTTATCCTTTTTCTCGCTGTTCTTTCCTTTGCTTCCTTCTTCCACTTTCCTCTCTTCACTCTCCTTGCTCCTCTTTCGTTCCTCTCTCTCTCTCTTCTCTCTTTTTCTCTCTTTCTCTCTCTTTCTCTCTTTCTCTCTCTTGTTTGACAATTCTTAGGCCTACCTGTTTTATACATTTTTACAGGTGTTTTATTTTATTTATACGTGTACAGTTTATGCATTAATACATTTGTTTTGCACTTATGTAGAGTTTCTAAGCTACTCATCTTTTTCAATTTCCACTCTCTGGGAACTGATCTTGAACTTATCTTGAACACGAGGACGCTATCGCTCTGAGGTTTTTGCGGTATCCCATGCGTCGGCGGCGCCTCAGGATTCGTGTGCTGAGCGGAACGTAACGGAGACAAACCCCCCACCCCCCCGTCAACGCGCGGGCGGCGGGTGGGGAGGCTTTGACGGGGCGTGACGCGTGTGGCGGTGCTTGGCAAGGTCGTCGTCGGTTGCCTGTGTGTTATCCTCGTTCATCTCTTCTTCTCTTCCTTTTCCCTCTCCCGTTCTTCCTTATTCTCCTTTTCATCTCCTTCCCTTTCTTTCCAAGTCTTCACTTCCTTCTATCTTTCCTTCCCTACCCTAGCCTGCCCTACCCTACCCTACCCTACCCTACCATACCATACCATACCATACCATACCATACCATACCATACCCACCCTACCTTACCCTACCCACCCTACCATTCCCTACCCACCCTACCATTCCCTACCCAATCCTACTCTACATTACCCTACCCAATCCTAGCCTACCCTACCCAATCCTAGCCTACCGAGCCTACCCTACCCAATCCTAGCCTACCTAGCCTACCCTACCCAATCCTAGCCTAGCCTACCCTACCCAATCCTAGCCTACCTAGCCTACCCTACCCAATCCTAGCCTAGCTTAGCCTACCCTAGCCTACCCTAGCCTACCCTACCCAATCCTAGCCTACCTAGCCTACCCTACCCAATCCTAGCCTACCTAGCCTACCCTAGCCTACCTAAGCCTACCCTACCCAATCCTAGCCTACCCTACCAAATCCTAGCCTACCCTACCCAATCCTCGCCTACCTTATCCAATCCTAGCCTACCCTAGTCTACCCTACCCTACCCAATCCTAGCCTACCCTACCCTACCCAATCCTAGCCTACCCTACCCAATCCTAGCCTACCTACCATTCCCTACCCAACACCATCCTATCCTATCCTATCCTATCCCACCTTTCCCTTCCCTTCCCTTCCCTTCCCTTCCCTTCCCTTCCCTTCCCTTCCCTTCCCTTCCCTTCCCTTCCCTTCCCTCCCCCTCCCTTCTCCTCCCTTCCCTTCCCTCTTCCTTCCTCACTCCCTCCGGACAAAGAACGAAAGAAAGAGAAGAGAAGAGAAAGCATACTAAAGAGGAATGGAAGAAGGAACGGAAGAAACACGCCGGTTTTTAACATCGCGGCTTTAATTGCGCCGGAGCGAAATTTCCTTAAATTCCGGAGGCACTTGCAATCTATTTTCTCTAATTAGAACACATGATAATGGCGCCAGAGGTAGAAGTATAATTATCGCGTGGAGAGTCGTTATGACGTCATCAGATCGGGTTTTCTTCTCGGTGTGTGACGTCACACCGAGATTTCTTGGTTGGCGTGTGAGGTCATCAGATCGGGCTTTATCTTGTGTGCCTCCTTCCTTTCGTTACTCTCCCTCGTGCCCTGTCTCACCCTCCTAGCCTCCCTCTCTTTCTTCCTCTCTGTCTCCCTCTTTGTCTCCCTCTTTCCCTCTCTCCCTCTACCGCTCTCCCTCTTTACCTTTCTATCCCCCTCTCTCCCTCGCACCCTCTTTCCTTCTCTTCCACTCTCCCTGTCCCTATTGCCCTCTTTCCTTCCCTCACTCTCTCCTCCCTATTGCCCTCTTCTCCTTGTCTCTCTTCCTCTCTCCTTCTCTCCCTCTTTCCCTCCTTTTCTCTCATTCCCCATATCCCTCCTTCCCGTCTTTCACTCCTTCCCCCCACCCACTCCCCATCTCCGCCCCCCCTCCTCAAATCCCCACTATAAAACCCCGGATTTGATCCTACGCATCCTTTATGTCGTGGCGATAAAGCGCGTTTAGTGATACGAGGATAAGATATGCATAATGAGGTCGGCTTGAGGTGGAGAGGATGGAAGCGGGGGGGGGGGGGGATTGCATGAAGGGGAGAGGGGGGTAGGGGAGGGTGCAGAGGGGAGCAAGATGGCGATGTTGGAGAATGCTGGAAAATCATCTTGAGGTTAATGGTCATGGTTTGATTGGTATTTTTGGGGAGGGAGGGGAGAGGGAGAGGGTAGGGAGATGGGGAGGGGGGGGGAAAGGAGAGGAGAGGAGAGGAGAGGGAGAGGGAGAGGGAGAGGGAGAGGGAGAGGGAGAGGGAGAGGGAGAGGGAGAGAGGGAGAGAGGGAGAGAGGGAGAGGGAGGGGGAGGAGAGGAGAAGAGAAAGAAAAGGTAAGAGGGTGCGGGAGGGATTGAATAAAATAGAGAGGGAGAGGGAGAGGAAGAGGAAGAGAAGAGAAGAGAGAACGGGACAAGGTGAGCGAGAGGAAGAGGGAAGGGTAATGGAAGAGGATGAGGGAAAGGGGAAAAGAAAGCTAAAAAATAAAGCGAGAATATGGGAAATAAAAGATTAATGAAGAGGGAGAGCGCTCGAATGAAAGAGAGATAAGTAGTGAAAGAAGGCTGTATAGGGCGATAGAGAGAGAAAAAGGTAGCCAGAGCCACCTGGCCCAGGGGGTGCGAGGGGGGAAGGGAGGCGGAGGCACTCGCCCAGAAGTGCGTGAATCGGAGGTGGATACAGTGTGGATGCGAGATGGAATCCAGGTGGATGCGTGGCCCCCTAGGTGGATGCGAGATGAATGCAAGGTGGATGCGAGATGGAATCAAGGTGGGTGCGTGGGCCACTAGGTGGATGCGAGATGAATGCGAGGTGGATACGGTGTGGATGCGAGATGGAATCAAGGTGGGTGGGGTGGGCCACTAGGTGGATGCGAAATGGATGCTAGGTGGATGCGGTCCGGATGTGAGATGGATCTGAAGTGGATGCGTTTCGGGAGCGATAGAACCTAGGCCGTTGGAGGGGAAACCAAG
Organism: Penaeus chinensis; assembly: GCF_019202785.1. Taxonomy (NCBI): domain Eukaryota; kingdom Metazoa; phylum Arthropoda; class Malacostraca; order Decapoda; family Penaeidae; genus Penaeus; species Penaeus chinensis. The sequence goes on from NC_061849.1 coordinate 12,836,632, forward strand.
AGCCTCGTCCCTACTTCCTTCTCCCCTCACGCCCGTCTCTCCTATTTTCTCTCTCGCCCTTTTTATCCCCTTTTCCCCTTCCTCTCCCCTTCCTCAGAACCACGAGGTTATGGCCAGCCGCCGTTGTAAAATATATATATATATTTCCCATGGCATAAAGCATGTTTTTTATTGTTCTGCCTCCGTGTGTGGAACGTTATGGCTCTGTCGGATTATTTTATTTTCATACATGCGTTTTAGTTTTGTTTTTATATCAATCGCGAATGATTTTATTTTTGATGATTTTCCCCTCAAATCGTGACGGAAAGTTCATACGGGCGAGTAGTGTCTGGAGGCCGTTCCAATCGCCTGTGATTCGGTCTGGTCGCCGTCGGGTAACGCGGGGCGCCTGCTGATTGGTCTAATCCGCGCGCTTTTATGGCGACACAAAAGCGCCTACCCCCACCCCCCCACCCCCCACCCCCGTTTCCCCAGACCTTCCTCGGGTCTTCCCCTAGGCCTTCCCCAGCTCTCGTCTAGATACTTTCTTTGCCCTTTCCTAGCCCTTCCCCAGACCTCCTTCAGGGCTCCGCCAATCCACCCCTAATTCTCCCCCAATCCTCCCCTAGCTCTCCCCAGCTCTCCCCAACTCTACCCAACTCTACCTCTACTTTCCCCTCCACCTCTCTCCCTTCTCCCCCTCCCTCCCAGAGAGAGAGAGAGAGAGAGAGAGAGAGAGAGAGAGAGAGAGAGAGAGAGAGAGAGAGAGAGAGAGAGAGAGAGAGAGAGAGAGAGAGAGAGAGAGAGAGAGAGTAAAAGTAAAACTAGGTGTAAGAGAGAGAGAGGGGAGTATACAGGTAGATGGAAATGCATTCATTCAAGCGTGCGTGCATTCAAGCATACACCTACATAATGGAATAAAGGAAGGAGATTATGGAAGCCCATACTTCGTGACGGCGCGGACAAAAGGTCTTAGAAAGTTCCTTTTATGGTCTCTCTCTGTGGTGGTTGCGACTGCAAAGTGTGGCTGAGGTTGTCTTACATTCTAGTCTCCGTCTGTCATGTGCCTCTTGGTGTCATGCGCCTTCTTGTGTCATGCTCGTATAGTTTTATAGTTCGTGGTTTTGCTTTGCGGTTGTGCTTGAATGTTGAGGCTAAGTTGATGATTTTTTTTTACCGATGAATGAAGCCGCTTCGATGAGGAAGTCTTGCCTCCCTTCCTCCCCTCCCCTTCCCTTTCCCTCTCCCCTCTCCCCTCTCCCCTCTCCCCTCTCCCCTCTCCCCTCTCCCCTCTCCCCTCTCCCCTCTCACTGCGTCTCTGCACCGGATAGAACTCTTGCAAGGAATATGTCGGAGGGAGGGGAGGTAAATACTTTTTTCTCCCCTCCTCGTTTCCCGTCATTTCCACCCTTATTCTCTTCCCACTCTTTTTTTTCTCCACATTCTATTTTAGTAGTTTCCCCATTTCCCCGCCATCCCCCCTTTCCCCCTTTTCTCCTACCTTCCCTCCTCTTTCCCTCTTCCTCCTTCTCCCCCCTCCCCTTCTTCCCCTCCCTCCTCCCCTTTCCCTCTCTTCGCGCTCTTTTCCTTTTCTTCCCTATCTCCCCCTTTCCTCCCTTTTCCCCCAATGCCCCGCATTCCCCCCCCCCCCCCTTTTCCCCCAAGCTGCCATCGTCCAAAAAAATTCCGATACGAACCCGATAATGTTTTAATAAATTCAGAGAAGGCCGAAGTTTACGCCGGGGATAAACATCGGAGTGTGAACAGTATACACGCGATATCCGCACGGTCGGTTCGATTCCGGAAAACGCGCGTAAATCGGCATACACTCGATCGTCGATGCGGCGCGGGGAACGTCGACATTATCATTAGTAATGGAATATAATGCAAATGTTCATTGCACTTTTGTTGCATATGTAGATAAAGGTCGTGAAAGGTTCGGGGGTTGGGGGGGTGATAATTGCTTTTGATTGAGTGAAGTGAAATGACTAATAGGTGTTTGATGGTACAGTTATTAGGTGTCAAGAAGGAATGAAGGGGGATGGACAAAGAAAAATGAATAGAGGAATTGCGATAGAAAGAAAGAAATGATTGGAGAAAAGATGGGGAGAAAGAAATGAATACACTACAAAATGGTGATAAATCTGATAGTGAGATGATGAATACGTGTTGAAAATTAAAACAAAAACCAACTTGAGAAAAAATGCAATGTAAGAATAAGAGGCAAGAATAGGATGTTAGTTACAAGAATGAAAGTCGAGATGCAAGAATAAGAATAGGAGAGTAAAACACAAAATAAAATACAAAAAGTGGAGACCTACTGACTGACCGCGACAACGGCACGAAAAAAGAAAAAATAATAAACTTTATTAATCTCAGCATACGTCCAACACAGCATATTTATATATATAAGAAAGCAATCGAACTTAATGTGAATATAGACTTTATTCGTGAGACTGGGATGGGGGGCGGGGGATGCAGTGATGTGGTGATGGTGAGAGTGTGATGGTATGGTGTGCGTTAAGTACTGTATGCATTATTTAGAAGTGGTTGAATGCACGTTCAATTTCATCAGTTTTTTTTTTTTTTTTTTGGGGGGGGGGGGGTGAACAGTGATATGAGATGGAGGCAGTGAACAGTGAGAGAGAGGGAGGAGGTGGTGAGAGAGAGAGAGAGAGAGAGGGAGAGGGAGAGGGAGAGGGAGAGGGAGAGGGAGAGGGAGAGGGAGAGGGAGAGGGAGAGGGAGAGGGAGAGGGAGGGAGATAGAGGGAGGGAGATAGAGGGAGGGAGATAGAGGGAGGGAGATAGAGGGAGGGAGATAGAGGGAGGGAGATAGAGGGAGGGAGATAGAGGGAGGGAGATAGAGGGAGGGAGATAGAGGGAGGGAGATAGAGGGAGGGAGATAGAGAGAGGGAGATAGAGAGAGGGAGAGAGAGAGAGGGAGAGAGAGAGAGAGAGAGAGAGAGAGAGAGAGAGAGAGAGAGAGAGAGAGAGAGAGAGAGAGAGAGAGAGAGAGAGAGAGAGAGAGAGAGGGGGAGAGGGAGAGGGAGAGGGAGAGGGAGAGGGAGAGGGAGAGGCAATAAAGGGTGATGGTGATTGCGTCTAGCGTGCATTTGGTGATTGAGAGGGGGGATGAGGCGGTGAACAGTGAAATGGGGGAGAGGTGAAACGGGAAGATATCGCGTTACCCAAGACATCCGGCCGGAGATCGGAGGAGAGAGGAACAGGTCGCGAGAGAACAGCGTGGAACAACAACAGAGAACAGCGCTGGCATCCCTCTTTCATTGCGCGTTCTATCGGGCGAGGAAAAGAAGAAAAATAATAATGATGGTGATGATGGTGGTGGTGATGATGGTGGGGATGAAGGCAATAGGGGTTGATGATGGTGATGGCGATAGTGATGATGGCGATGAGGATGAGACAAAGATGAAGAGAAAAAAAAGAAAATAAAAGGGAGGAAGAACAAAAAGAAGAAAAAAGGAAGAGAAAGAAGAGGAGGAAGTTCCTGGGGAGGCGTGGCTTCAAGGACCGAAGGGGAGGCGTGGCTTGTTTGGCTCGCGCTCGGTCGAGATTTGCATATTTCACTTAGTGTAGCTTTACTGACGCCTTCCTTTTTTATTATCGTATCGAGCCGGATATGTGCAGTCGTGGCGCCGAGGGTGGGGGAGGGGAAGGGGGAGGGGAAGGGGGGGAGAAGGGGGAAGGGGGAGGGGAAGGGTGGATAAGGGGGAAGGGTAGGGGAAGAGGGAGGTAAGGAAGGGAGGGGGAAGAGGGAGGGGAAGGGGGGGAAGGAGGAAGGGGGAGGGGAAGGGGGAGGGGGAAGGGGAGGGGGAAGAGGGAGGTAAGGAAGGGTAGGGGGAAGAGGGAGGGAAGGAAGGGAGGGGGAAGGAGAAGGGGAGAGAAGGGGATGATGGAAGTGGAGGGAATAGGAGGGAAAATGGAGAGGGAGAAAGGAGGGAGGAGGAAGGGAAGGGGGAAGGGAGAGGCACGGAAAATAGAGCCGTAATGGCAGCGTTTCGCCCGTGATCAGCACTCGCGGAACCGTGTTTGTTCCTCGTCTCATTTCTCTCTCTCGCTCTCTCGCTCTCTCGCTCTCTCGCTCTCTCGCTCTCTCGCTCTCTCGCTCTCTCACTCTCTCTCTCTCTCTCTCTCTCTCTCTCTCTCTCTCTCTCTCTCTCTCTCTCTCTCTCTCTCTCTCTCTCTCTCTCTCTCTCTCTCTCTCTCTCTCTTTCTTTATTTCTTTCTTTCTTTCTTTCATTTTTTCTGTTTCCATCTCTCTCCCCCACCCCTCTCCCATTTCTCATCCACTCTTCTCTTCTATTTTTTTTTGCGACTACATATTGCCGCATTTTTGGGCGTGTTATGTTGCGTGTTATTGTGATACGGGATGGGTGTGGGAGCGGGTGTAGCTCTCATGTCCATTATGTAAAGAATGGCGTGTATGGACGAGAGGGAGGGGAGAGGGAGGAGGGAGAAGGGGGGAGGGAGAGGGAAAGGGAGAGGAAAAGGGGGGGAGAGGGAGAAAGAGAGGGAGAAAGAGAGGGAGAGAGAGAGGGAGAGGGAGAGGGAGAGGGAGAGAGAGAGGGAGACAGAGGGAGGAATAGGAAAAAAAGGGATTAAGAACGCGGGATGGGGTAGGGGGAGAGGGATAAGGAAAAAGATATTGTGGAAGGAAAGGGAGAGGAAAAGGAAGGAAAGAGAGAGAGAGAGAGAGAGAGAGAGAAGAGAGAGAGAGAAGAGAAGAGAGAGGAGAGAAGGAGGAGAGAGAGAGAGAAGAGAGAAGAGTCTGAGAGCCCAAAACGACAGAGAGAGAGAGAACAGAGACAAGACAGAGAGGACAGAGACAGAGACAGAGACAGGGGACAGAGACAGAGACAGAGAAAAGAGACAAGAAGAGAGAGAAGAGAGGAGAGAGAGAGAGAGAGAGAGAGAGAGAGAGAGAGAGAGAAAGAGAGAGAGGAGAGAGAGGAGAAAGGAAAGAAAGAGAAAGAGAAAGAGAAAGAGAGAGAGAGAGAGAGAGAGAAGAATGAGAGAGAGAGAGAGAGAGAAGAGAGAGAGAGAGAGAGAGAGAGATAGGGGCGGGGGGGGGGAGACGAGAGAGAAAAGAGAGAGGAGAACGAGAGAGAGACAGAGGGAGAAGAAAAGGGGGGAAGAGAAGGGGAGAGGAGGGAGAGAGAGGAGGAGAGGAGGGAGAGGAGCGGCAATAAAAGGGTTAGGGTGATTGGTCTAGCGTGCAATTTTAGATTAGCTTGTTAATCTGCGGGGTTTTGAGTGGTGCTTGAAGGGGGTGGGGGAGGTGGGAGAGGAGGGGGGAGGGGTGGGGAGGAGGAAGGGTGGGGGGGGGGGGGGGGGAGGGGGAGGGGGGAGGGGGAAAGGAGGGGAGGGGGGGGAGGAAGGGTGGGGGAGGGAGGGGGGGAGGGGAGGGGGGGAAAGGAGGGGAGGGAGGGGGGGGGGGGGTGGAGGGGGGGGGGAGAGGGAGGGGGGGGGGGGGGGGGGGGGGGGGAGGAGGGGGGGGGGGGGGGAGGGGGGGAGAGGGTGGGGGGGGGGGGGTAGGGGGGCGGGGAGAGGGGTGAAAGGATGAGTAGGGGGGGAGGAAGGAGGAAAGGGTGTGGGGGGGAGGAAGGGAGGGAGGGGTGGAGGGGGCGGGGGAGGGGGAGGGGTGGAAGACGGAGGGGGAAGAGGGGGAAGGACGGGAATGGAGGGAGGGGGTGGGGGGTGTGTTTGATGAGGGTAAGAAGGGTGATTGATTGTTTTAATTAGCGAAAAAGTAAATTCTCTCGTAGTTAGAAAGTTTATTTCTTCTGTAATTAGTGAGGGTTTTTAACGAGTTAATCTTGGGTATTTTTCCGGTGTTCCGGACACTCGACGGGATAAGGGAATAGTATGTGTAATGCCTTTGTTTCCATAAGTGTCCTCTTATTTTGTGATGGAAGAGATGGAATAATATTTTTCACGCACAGATACATACGCTTGCTCGCTCGCACGCACGCACTGACTCACCGACTGACTGACTCACTGACTCCTCACTCACCGACTCCTCACCACTCACTCCTCACCTTTACTTCACTCACTCACTCACTCCACTCACTTTAATCACTCACTCACTTTACTCACTCACTTCACTCACTTTATCACTCACTTACTCACTCACTTTTCTCACTCACTCACTCACTCACCACTCCCTCACCTCCTTTACTCACTCCCCTCGTCTCGCTCTCTTTCTCTCTCTCTCTCTCTTCTCTCTCCTCTCTCTCTCTCTATCTCACTGTTTTCTCGTCCTCTCTATCTCGCTCTCTCTCTCTTTCCCCTTTTCCCTCCATCCCTCCCTCCCACTCCCTCCCTCCCTCCCTCCCCCCTCCCTCCCTCCCTCCCCCCTCCCTCCCTCTCTCTCTCCCTCTCTCTCTTTCCCTCTGTCCCCCCTCTCTCCCTCTCTCCCCTCTCCCTCCCTCCCTCCCCATCCCCTCCTCCCTCCCTCCCTCCCTTTCCCCCCCCCCCCTCCCTCCCTCCCCCTCTCGTTTTTCCCTCTGTCCCCCCTCTACTCCCCCTCTCCCTCCTCCCTCTCTCCCTCCCTCCCTCCCCTCCCTCCCTCCTCCCTCCCTCTCTCCCTCTCTTTTTCTCTCTTTCTCATATTTTTTTTTTTTTTTTTTTTGTGCATGCGTGACAGTTGTGTGTCTGGATGTGTGTTTGCGTGCGATGTGGTTTCGCGGCCGGCCAGCATCCGGCCCGTGACAGTCTCCAGGACATTCGCGACGGAGGAGAATGGAGAAGAGGGGGGGGGGGAAGTGATGAAAGGAGGAGAGGGGGGAGGATGAGCGAGGAGAAGGAGAGGGAGAATGAGAAAGAAGGAACGGGAGGGGGAGGAGGGAAATGGGGAGGGAGGGGAAGTGAAGGAGGAGAAGGCGAAGAAGGTAAGGGAGAGGGGAATGATGATGAAAATGCAGATAAAGATAGCAAGAGACGGGATGGAGGAAAAAGGGTGAAGAGGGGCGGATGAGAGTAGTGGAGGGGGAGGGGGGAGGGAGGAGGGCCAGGGAGTGGCGGAGGAACGTCTCGCGGTGGCAGGGCTTCTTCCTGCTCCGTTCCAGGCGCTCGACTCGCCCAGGACTTCCCGACAGCGATCGTCCATGAGCGCTCCCCGATGGGTGTCTTCGGCGTGGGTGTGGGAGACGCCAGGAGACATGTGGGCGTGCGGGCGTTGAAGGACGCGGGAGAACGGGTTGTTGTGGGAGGGCGCGAGAGGACGGGCGGGCGTGAGAGGGCGTGAGAGGAAAATGAGGGCGTGCGGGCGTGGGAGGACGTGAGAGGACATCTGGGCGTGCGGGCGTCGGCCTCTTCACTTGGGGCGGCTACCTCCCCCCTGTCTTCACCTCCTGCAGGATGACAGACGCGCTTCTCACGCCCTCCGTGGGAACTCTGCCAGCCTCCCCTCAGCCCCCTGCAGGCCCTGGCGAGGGGTGGTGCCATCTGGAGTGCAAGGGCGTCTTGAGCACCCTCTCCCCCCCTCCCTCCCTCCAAGGGCTTAAAAACACCATAATACAGTCCGCGCGTCGCTTTGGCAATCGAGTGGACGGCGAAGTATATTTAGATGGACTGTGATTCATGTTTCTATTAGTACGATCGTATATGGTATCCGCTTCTCTTCTTTGTCTGTCTCATCATTACCATCGTCCTTGTCGTCGTCTCGCTACCACCACAACCGCAACCACAATAGCTACCACAACCGTAACCACAACCACAATAATCACACAGCTACCACCACAACTACCACAACCACAACAGCCATCATAACTACAACCACAAACAAAATAATTTCTCACCTGACGTCCTTAGAGCGGCTGCAAGAAATGTTAACTGACACGAGTAATTTAACAAATGACAGCAATATATTACTGTTTAGTATGAGAAATTGATACGTGAACTGACAGGAATATCTGATTGTCTGACTGATTGGTACATCAATCAGAAGTGCAAGTACACAGACGCTGAATATGACAATCATATCAGTAGTTGATTGATTGACTGACTGGTTGACTGACGATCATCAGTGACAGATATATTGATATTAAAAAGAAAGGAAATGAAATCAGAAATGCATCTTGATAAATCAGTCAAGAAAGCAACAACAGTACAACGTCGATCGCGAGAATACGACCCTGCTACATTTGTTTACGTTTAGCAGAGCTCGTAACCATGGCAACAGTACACCGACGAGACTACCATTGATGTGCATTTATTTATTTTTCTGTTTTTTCTTTTTCTTTTTTTATTTGTCTTATATGCGTCGAATAGAAATTACATTGTGATAATTTTAAGGGAGGGAGTGTGAAGAGGGGGGGAGGAGGATTGGAGGAAATAAGAGGTTCTGTTTACGTTTTGATTCTTCTCCCCTTTCCTTCCCCCTGTCCCCCTCCTCATCTCCCCCTCTACCTCTTGATAACCCCCCCCCATCTACCCCTTTATCACGGTAATGGATTCAGATCCTTTAAACCCCCCTCCGCCCCCCCCCCTCCAGCCCCCCCCATCCCCAATCTTGAGAACCCCCCTCGTGCCCTCCTCCTCCTCCCTCTCCCCCATCCGCGGTGACGAGACGCGACGGAGGGAGTGTTTTGGGTGCTAAGACAGGCCAAGTTAATCTGGTCTCGGGAGGTGTGGAGTGGAGCGATCCCGGCGTGACTGGGCTAATATTTTCTCGCGATTTGTGGCCGAGTGAGTACGGATGGCGTGGATATTTGCGGATATTGCTGCCCCGTTTTCCCTTGGCGGGGCAGGCGTTTTCAGTAGTTTTGTTTTATCCCGGGTTTGTTTTGCAGAGTTAGTGTCGTCGGTATAGCGTGTCTGGTCGGTTTTCGAGAGGAGTTGAGCGTTTGAGCTTCGTACGTTATTCTGCAATTGCGAGTTTGCAAAGTTGCTCTAATCGGTGTTGAGGTTCGCGTTTTGCATATTAGGTTAGTGCTGCAGTTGTAGGTCCATTACGAGTTGTATAAGTGCGGTGTTTTTTTTTGTTTTTTTTTGTTCTTACTCTAATTTGTTTAACGATAACAACCGTCTGGCCTCGTGACCTGCCCTGACCTCCAGCTGACCCCGGTGACCTGCATTATAGCCGTTATTGCTGAGCTCGCGTCTTTCGAGCCGTGTTTTGGCATGGGAGATGTCGTGCAGTAAGGTCGGAAATCAATAAGGAGGCAATTGCCCGAGCGCCCTAGTGAGGCCTCGGTCGAACGGGAGGGCGATGTTTCCCTGACGTGCTGAACCCTGAGTCGAGCATCATTGCTATCCTGACCTTCCATTGCTCTGCAGTCATTGCCTTCATCTTGCATAAGAAACTGCTGAATTGCACACCAAGCTAAATTTAATGTCTTGCAAGGCGCTGGTCACTCGCAGACGACAACGGGGGGGCCAAAGCAGAGGGACAGGAGAGGAGGAGGTTGGAGAGGGAGGGGAGGGAGGGGGTGGGAGGGGGGTGGGAAAGGGGAATGAAGGGAGGGGGGAGGGAGGGTGAAGAAGAGGGTGTGGGAAAGGGGCGAAAACAGTGGGGAGAGGAGATGAGTTGGGAGGAGGGGAAAGAGGGAGGAGAGAAGGGGAGAAGGAAGGGGGGGGGGGTAGGGTGAAAGGCGGAGGGAAAGGAGAGGGGATGGGAAAGACGAGGAAGGGAGTGAGGGAAGAGAGAAGGGTATAGGAAAAGAGGGGAAAGGGAATGAAGGACCGTCCTCTTCACCTCCTTCTTTCACTCCTCTCAACATTCGGGATGTGGTTCCTACGGGAAGCCGGTCTGGCCTCTTTCCCTTGAGGGGGTGGGGTAGTGGAGAAGGTAGGGGGTAACTGTAGGTGTACGGGAGAGGAGGGGGGGGGGGCTGAGGCAGAGGCAGACAGAAATCCTCGCTCGGGAAAAAATTAAAGGCCCAACCTGAAGCAAAACCCGAAGCAAGTCAACTCATGAGAAACAATATTTAGAAAAAAAAATAAAAAATGCAAATACGATTCCTGTGTGTGTATGTGTGTTTGCACGCGTGCACGTACACGTATGTATGTGTTTGTGTGTGTGTGCGCGTGTGTTTGAGCCTAGATAATCCGACAGAGTAGTAAAATTATGGAAAGCGCTCGTGCCTCGGAAACACAGAAGGCGGGCAATATCGTCTGAGCAGTTGACAGCCGCGCTCATTCCCCCCACAACCGCTTTCTCTCCCCCCACAGCCGTTTCCCCTCCACAGCCGCTTTTCTCCCTCAGCTGCTTTCGCCCTCACAGCCGCTTTCTCCCCCCACAGCCTCCCTTCTTCCCACAGCCACTTTTTAACCCCCACAGCCGTTTCGCCCCATAACTGCTTCAACCACCCTTCCCACAGCCGCTTTCCCCCAGAGCCGCTTTCCCCCACAGCTGCTTCCCCCCACAGCCGCTTTCCTTCCCACGGTGTCAGCGGGTGCGCGGGGCCGTCAGCGATGGTCAGTGCGGCGTCAGCATCCTGTCTCGGGGATATCTTGACAACGACGCCGCTTCTTGTTGCTGCTCCGACGGTGGAGGGGGTGGTGGGTTCGGTGGGGGTGGGGTGGGGGGGTGGGGGGTGTCGGTGGGGTCGGTGGGGCTAGGAATGGGTGGGAGGATGGGGGGTTGGTGGAGGGGTTTGGCGGAGGTGGCGGGGAAAGATTGAGTTTTTTAGCGGGCGCGCGGATTGTTTGGGGGGGGGTTATTGGTTATGGTGGTTGGCACTGTCGCGTGGGGTAGGAGCGGAGGTGGGTTGGCCTTAAGGGTGATGGTGGGGGTGGCTTGGGTGGTGGGGAGAGGGGGCTTTCTGGTTCTGGAAAGGGAAAAAGGAAGGGAAGGGAAGGGAAGGGAAAAGGGGGAAAAGTGAGTGAAAAGCTTGCGGGTTGGAGGAAGGGGAATGGGGAAGTGGCTTGGCTAGCGAGGAGATCTGGCTTTGTGGTTAGGGAGTGGGAGGGGGAGAAAGAGGAGGAGGAAAAGGGGAAATAAGGATTTGAGTATATGGTGAGTGAGTCGTGAATGGTTGAGAGAGTGAGTGAGTGATTGGATGAGTAAATCGTTGAGTGAGTGAGTGAGTAAGTCAGCGAGTGAGCGATGAGCCGAGTGTGTGTGGCACGTATGCGTATATGTATTTGTATGTGTTGGTATATTGTACATGTGTATCTGTATGTTCATACAGAATGTGTATGTACATGGGTATGTGTGGATGTATGTGGATGTACATGTGTATGTGTGGATGTATGTGCATGTACATGTGTATGTGTGGATATATGTGCATGTACATGTGTATGTTTGGATGTATGTGTATGTACCTGTGTATGTGTATTTGCATGTGGATGTATGTGTATGTGCGTATGTATGTATGTACGTGGGCGTTATGTTTATATACATGTCTGCAATTCCATTCATCACAATGGCAGGAAGTTTCATTAGTGGGGAATTTCCGAATATGCAATTTGTATTAGCATTTTGGCCAAAACAAGTCTAATACGAAAGGAACCTGAACTATTTTTATTGGGAAAGGGTAATGCTTGTTTTTTCCCAGTGCATTTCCCGCGTCACGGATTCATCAGGTTTCTTCCTTCATCTATCCGGAAGCTTTCTTCATTTATCCGGCACTTCCCTTCCTTTCATCGCCATTTCTTTCCCTTTCCCTCCGGCGTCTTTCTTCATTTACCGCACTTTCCCTTCCCATCTCCATTTTTTTTTCCTCATCGTTTATCCTGGATTTCCCTTCCTTCGCCAGGCACCTTCATTCTTCCGGCGTTTTTCTTCAGTTATCCGGATAAGGGAAGACCTTGCGCAGGAACCTTTGTAAATCCGGAAGAAAAGGATTTTTAGAGGCTATTTTAGGAACAGATATTTAGAAACCTCTGAATTTTTCTTATCGATTATTAGATTGATTTATTGTTAAAGATATTTTGTGATTATTTATGATTGTTTTCCTTTGTATTTTGTGTACTAAACGTTGTTTTTTTTTTTTTTTTTTGGGAGGTACGGAAAATTTCAGTTTTGGGGGACCCTGGAAAGGACGGTCGGGTAAAAAATAAAAAATGGGGTTTTATATCAGAAAGAAATACTTTTTTGGGTTTGGGGGGGGGGAGGCATGAATGGGAGGAAGTTATTCCATAATACAACTGGTGTAATTAGCATTTTAATAATTGATGGAGTGAGTGAGTTTAGTGAGTGAGTGAGTGAGTGATGAGTGAGTGAGTAGCGAGTGAGTGAGAGGTGAGTGCGGTGAGATGAGATGAGTGAGCGAGTGAGTGATGAGTGATGAGTGAGGAGTGAGTGATGGTAGTGATGAATAGGAATGGGGAAAAGGGGGAAAAAAAGGAAAAGGGGGAAGGGAAAGTGCAAATGAGAGGGGAAAGGAGAAGGGGGAAGAGGAAAGGAGGAAGAGGAGGGGGAAGGAAAAGGAGGAAGGGAATGGGTAAGAGGAAGGGAAGGGGGAAAAAAAAGGGGGGGAGAATGGAAAAGAGAGAAAAGAAAAGGGAAAGGGGGGAAAAAAAGAAAGAGAGAAAGAAAGGGAAAGAAGGCGAGGGGACATGGGAAAGAAAGGGAAAGAAGGAGAGGAAAGGGGAAAGGGGAAAAAAAAGGGGGGGTGGGTTGCTTCCCGTGGTGAGCGGTGATTGAAATCTACTTCCTCCCGCGTTAAAGCCATATATGAACAGGACGTTGAAACGGTGATACGGGGAGCGATTAGAAGGGAGGGAGAGGTGGATGAGGAGGAGGAGAGAGAGAGAGAGGGGGAGAGAAGGAGGGAAAAGGGGGTGGGGGAGAGAAAGAGAAAAAAGAAGAAAGGGATTGAAAAAGAGAAAGAAAGAAGGGGAAGGGAAGTGAGAAAGGGAGAAGGGGAGGGAGAGAGAGAAAGAGAGTCAGAGAGAGAAAAAGAGTGAAGAGCAAAAGAAGAAAAAAAAAAGGATCACGAGAGGAAAAAGTAAGGGTCAGACGAGACTCATCTAAGCTACGAAGCTCTCATAATCGCCTCATTATGATCCCTCCTCCCCCTCCCCCCCTCTCCTTTTACTCCCTCCCTCCTCCCCCTCCCTCTTCCCCCTCCCTCTTCCCCCTCCTTCCTCCCCCTCCCCCCCTCTCCTTTTACTCCCTCCCTCCTCCCCCTCCCTCCTCCCCCTCCCTCTTCCCCCCTCCCTCTTCCCCCTCCCTCTTCCCCCTCCCTCTTCCCCCTCCCTCTTCCCCCTCCCTCCCCCCCTCCCTCTTCCCCCCTTTCCCCCTTCCCCCCCCCTCCTCCCCCTCCCTCCTCCCTCCCCCCTTTCCCCCTTTCCCCCCTTTCCCCCCCTCCCTCCCTTAAAACTCCCCCCCCTCCCCCCTCCCTCCCTCTTCCCCCCCCTTCCCCCTTCCCTTCCCCCTTCCCTCCCTCCCTCCCATCCTCCCTCCTCCCTCTTCCCTCCCTCCCTCCTCCCTCCTCCCTCCTCCCTCCTCCTCCCTCCCTCCCTTTCCCAAACCCCTCCCTCCCTCCCTCCCTCCCTCCTCCCCCTTCCTCCTCCCCTCCCTTCCTCCCTCCCTCCTCCCTCCCCTCCCTCCCTCCCCCCCTCCCCCCCCTCCCCCCCTTCCTCCCCCTTCCTCCCCCTCCCCTCTTCTTTTCCTCCCTCCTCGCTCTTTGGAAAGTGATCTCTCTCTCTCTCCCTCATTCATTCATCTCGCCTCATCGCGCGA
>NC_061849.1:12855261-12862761 GCF_019202785.1 Penaeus chinensis
GTTAGGGGGTAGGGGGGGTGATAGGGGTTATATGGCCGTGTGATCAGTCATATGGATGGATTGGTTGGAATGTTGGGGTGTAATACATGGTTGGTTGGCTGGATCGGTGGCAGGCGGGCAGGCAGGCTGGCAGGCAGGCAGGCAGGCAGGCAGGCAGGCAGGCAGGCAGGCAGGCAGGCAGGCAGGCAGGCAGGCAGGCAGGCAGGCAGGCTGGTAGGCAGACAGGCTGGTAGGCAGGCAGGCAGGCTGGTAGGCAGACAGGCTGGTAGGCAGGCAGGCAGGCAGACAGGCTGGTAGGCAGACAGGCAGACAGGCAGGCAGGCAGGCAGGCAGGCAGGCAGGCAGGCAGGCAGGCAGGCAGGCAGGCAGGCAGGCAGGCAGGCAGGCAGGCTGGTAGGCAGGCAGGCAGGCTGGTAGGCAGACAGGCTGGTAGGCAGACAGGCTGGTAGGCAGACAGGCTGGTAGGCAGACAGGCTGGTAGGCAGGCAGGCAGACAGGCTGGTAGGCAGACAGGCAGGCAGGCAGGCAGGCAGGCAGGCAGGCAAGCTGGTAGGCTGGTAGGCAGACAGGCAGGCAGGCAAGCAGGTATGCAGACAGACGCACGCACGCACGCAGCTAATTGAGACAGACATACACAGACAGACAGACAGACAGACAGACAAACAAAGAGACAAATAAACATATAAACAGGCAGCGACAAAAAATGAATGATAGAGAGGGGGAGCGATCGAAAGAGGGGGGGGGAGGGGCGAATTTGCATAATATGATCCGGGCTAACGCATTGCCCTGTTTCGTTTCCGCCATCTTCCAGGCCCGCCCGTTTTCGTTGCTTTGTATGCGCTTGGGGATGGGTGGTCAGGGAAGGGGGGGGGGGGGGGTAAAAACGGGAAAGGGGTGATGTAGGAGGTGGTCGGGAGGGGGGATAGGAAGGGTGTGATTCGGACAGACAGACAGACAGACAGACAGACAGACAGACAGACAGACAGACAGACAGACAGACAGACAGACAGACAGACAGACAGACAGACAGAGACCGAACGGGAAAGCGAGACACAGCATCAGAGAGAACGTGTTTATTTTATTTTTCGTCTCCCTTTACCAAAATATAGTCAATTCTTTTTTTTTTCAATGTTCCGCCTACAAAAATACGTATTTCCCTCCGGGTGTGTTGTGAGGAAACGGGCCTTGTGGACACTGCCAGGCTCGGTATCTACATGGTAATGACGCGCTGATTCCGGAATGAGCTCTATTTTTGTTTTATTATTTTTCTCTGTTCTTTCTCTTCGTATTTCATTGGTTTTATTATTGCATCGCTGCGAAATTGGATTATAGCACTGTGCTACCTATTGTCGTCGTCATTGTTATCGTCAACTTCATCACCATCACCATCATCATCATCATCATCATCATCATCATCATCATCATCATCATCATCATCATCATCATCATCGTCATCGTCATCGTCATCGTCATCGTCATCGTCATCGTCATCGTCATCGTCGTCATCATCATCATCATCATCATCATCATCATCATCATCATCATCATCATCATCATCATCATCATCATCATCATCATCATCATCATCACCATCACCATCATCGTCATCACTGTCCTCAGTATCACCATTATCACCATCATCATCACCATTACCATCATCATTATCACCATTATCACCAAGATACTATTACACAGGTAGAACCACTCCATCTTGAGGGAAATCCTAGTTGGCAAATTCTGAGCTGATAGACAGAAAAAGATCACCTTTATTCATTGCAAATTGTAGATATATTTTTTCTCTTTTTTTTTTTCTTTGTTTATTTTTCGATGTTTTTGCCATTATTATTACTATTATTATAAGAGAATGCTCTGACATAAAGGGGGGGGGGGAATCTAATGACGTCACCACGTCTAGCCAATGAGAATATCAGTTATAGCTAGATACATAATTATATGTAATATACTCGATATTGTTACATGCCAACATTCCCCTCTTTTATTTATGGTAACTAATAGCACCCAGCCGTCCGACTGCTCTTGGGACAGTTTTATTTTCGGGTTCGTTAAGCTAAATGGAAATGGAACTACCTGGTTATTAAAAAAACAAAAAAAACAAAACAAAAAAAAAAACGCTTGAAAAAACAATCAACGACACGTCGCGCCACCACGCCGATGCCAGCGCCAAGAAACACGAACGCACCCACGCCCACGCCCGCGCTCGCTGTTTCCCCTTCGTCCCCGATGCCAACAAAACGAAACCCGAACATAAGGAGATTAAGAGCCAGTACACGGATGGGGGGGGGGGGGGGCTTATGAGCCGCTTTGGTGTTTCCATTCTGCCCCTCCCCCTCCCCCTCCCCCTCCCCCTCACACCTCCCCTTCTCTAATACGTAAAGAGAAGGGAGGGGAGGGAGCGGTAAGGGGAAGAGGGAGAGAGAGGGAGAGGGGGAAGGGGGAGGGAGGGAACGGGGAGGAATAGGGGAGAGGGATGAAGAGGGAGGGGGGAAAGGAGGGGTGGGGAGGGAACGGAGAGAAGGGAGGGAGGGGAAGGGAAAGGAGTGGAGAGAGGGAGGGTGCAGAAAGGGGAAGGGGTAGGGAGTGAGGAGGGGAAGGAAGCGGGTAGGGGGAGGGAAGCAAGGACACCCTTCAGTTCCCTCCGCTTGCCCTCCCTGGATCGACTGGCGTCCTGTTCGTTTCGGAAGCGGGTTGTAAGGGGCTTCTTTGTAAGGGAGAGGCGGGGGGAGGGGAGGGGAGGGGAAAGAAGTGGGAGAGGAGAGGAAGAGGGGCTAAAGGAGGAGGAGGGGGCCAATGAGGGTTCGAGGACGAGGTGGAGGAGGAAGAAGAGGAAGAGGAAACGTTAAGGGCGAGAGTGAGTGTGGTGGGGCAGGAGAGGGAAAGAGACGGGGAGGGAGGAGATGAGGGAAAGGGAAGGGGAGAATGAGAGGGGGGAGCAATAAGTCCTTTTAGAGGGATGTGTTTAAGAAGAGGTCTGATTGCCTCTTGTTTTGGACGGGGCATTGAATGATAGGAATGGACAGTAAAGCATATGGAGTGTCTGCAGTGCACGATTGACCTTTGAAACTGATACCAAAGCGGGAGTTGCTTTCGGAGTACCAATGGCAAACGATTAATACCCTGCAACACGGACGGCAGATGGAATACTTTCACCTCGATATCTTGGCCTTCGCGTGCCCAAGAAGGACCCCACGGAAGCTCCTCGTGGGGGTCCCTTTCCGAGCACCACTGGAAATTAAAGTTCTCCACGCTTAGTCATGCGTCGCGGCGTTTTTGTCATGCACGGCACGCGGATCCCTCACATTGCCACGGTCGCAGATACTTAAAGGGGAAATATAGCGCGTGCATGTTCTCATTCGGCCTCGCGTGCATGACCCAGACTTTGCTGTCTGATGGACGCATTAGGGGACCGCTCTGAATGACAAGAGGCCGGATCATGACTGTCTTTGGGAGCTTCACTCGCTCGTCTACCAGGCCGCTATGTATCCTCATTGAAGTGTCGCCGAGAAAGCGTACGAATGAAGGCTTCCTCGCAATACATCCCGATCTACCTGATACTTCCAGCTCGGGTTCCTGCGGCTCACCCGAGTCCCTGCGATCTCCAAATCCGCCTTAATCTGTGGTCAGGTTCCCCGCGCGGAGCTTGTGTGGCAGGGGAGCGGCTGTGCGAGGGAGTGGCGAGGCAGAGGTGGTGGTGAAGCAAAGGGGCGGCGAGGCAAAGGGCGGTGAGGCAAGGGAGAAGCGAAGCAAAGAGGATAGCGAAGCAAGGGAGTAGTGAAGCAAAAGAATATCGAAACGAGGGAGCAACAAGGAAAGGGGCTGCGACGCAAGAGAAGCTAATGCAGGAGGGACACGAGAGGGCGATATGGTATTGCAGGGTTGTTTATCTAGGAAGAGCACCTCTGCACTATGGATGAGGCGTCGCAAAGCTGCAGGACCGGAAAAGCAATGAGGCGATTGTCAACAGAGGGAGAGCCAGCGCGACCGCCTCCAGTGCCGTAGGACGCGAGGCTCGTATTCTTCCGCGATTCCTTTTCCGTTGCTTCAGGGAGGACAGGAAGGAGAGAATGCCATGCTGATGCAGAAGGAAAGTCCCCGTCCTCATTAGCGATTCAGGACCTGATGTCATCCTGCGCGCGGTGCGAGGCCTCGAGGTGATGTCCCTACTTACAGGAGGCTGAAGTGGCGCTGGGAGAGGGATAATGGCACCGAGATTACGATATGACAATCCACTCGGTAGTTTGCTGTTTTTCCTGCCATCCCTTCACCTCTCCTTTCCCTCCTCCTTCTCCCCTTTTATTTCCCCCTTTCTTATTCCTTTCTTCGCCTCCTTCCTCTTTTCCAGTATTCATTTTCTTTTCCTTTTCCTTTACTCCTTTCACTTTGTCTTTCCTTTCTCCTTTCCCTTGCTCTTTTTACCCTTCCTCTCCATTTCCCTCTTTCCGTCCTCTTTTCCCTCTCCCTCCTCCACCTCCTCTTTCTCCCTCTCCGCCTCCCTTCCCCTTTTCATCCCCCCTTTCCTTTTCCCCTTCGCCTTTCCATTTCTCCTCTTCCCCTCCCCTTCCCTCCACTGCCCCTTTCCCTTTACACTCCCCTCCCTTCTCCCCATTCTCCCCCGTCCCCTTATCCCCGTCCCATTCTCCCCCGTCCCCTTCTCCCCCGTCCCCTTCTCCCCCGTCCCCTTCTCACCCGTTCCCTTCTCCCCCGTTCCCTTCTCTTCCTCATCCCCCTTTCCCTTCAACCGCCCTCACATGACTTCTGGCGCAAGGGTCCCACTACACCGAGAATACGCAATGTGATCACCCCCCCCTCCCCCGATAGCGAGCTCCCGGGAACAGTTGCACGCCCGTATTGCACGCCGTCGAAGAGCGCCGTGATCGGACGGGTATTTCTGACGCGGGATTAAGATTGGTCATTTGTCCATCGTCCGGAATGGGAATGGGCTGAACGGGCTTTTAGCCATCGACCGGAATGGGAATGGGCTGAACGGGCTTTTGGCCATCAACCGGAATGGGAATGGGCTGAACGGGCTTTTGGCCATCGACCGGAATGGGAATGGGCTGAACGGGCTTTTGGCCATCGACCGGAATGGGAATGGGCTGAACGGGCTTTTGGCCATCGACCGGAATGGGAATGGGCTGAACGGGCTTTTGGCCATCGACCGGAATAGGAATGGCCATCGACCGGAATGGGCTGAACGGGCTTTTGGCCATCGACCGGAATAGGAATGGGCTGAACGGGCTTTTGGCCATCGACCGGAATGGGAATGGGCTGAACGGGCTTTTGGCCATCGACCGGAATAGGAATGGCCATCGACCGGAATGGGCTGAACGGGCTTTTGGCCATCGACCGGAATAGGAATGGGCTGAACGGGCTTTTGGCCATCGACCGGAATGGGTATGGGCTGAACGGGCTCCATATGTCATCGCTGGGCCAAGGTCTTCGTAAAACACATAGTCATCATGAGGCTGTTTGTGTATGGTCACGGTTGCTGTGAAAAAAACAACTATATTTTTCTTTTTCATATTGTTTTCGTAAGCCGTAGTCTTACTGTTTCGGTACTGGGTAGTCGGTGGTTGCTCACCCAGGGTAGTAGTAATAGCAATTGCTTTTAATATTAGCTCTGACTGCAACGCAAAGATATATATTTCGCACCTGTGCACAAGTTAAGGAGTGCCAAATCCCGGAAATGCAGCACGTGGAAAAGCCAGCAGCATTGGAAGTAGAAACCGCTTCGTCTTACTCTAATGTCAATCATTGAGTTAATTTAGCAGTGGTTGAGGGGGGGGGAGGAGGAGGGAGGAAGAGGGGGGAGGGGGTGATGGCAGAGGTCACACCGCAACCTCAGCATTACTACAAAGTACGTTCACCTGGTTAACTATTTTTGGTTTTCCTTCCGGATTCACTTTGACACAGAAAATAAAACCGTAAAACAAAAAAACAAAACAAATAAAGACACAGGAATGTCCCACAGAATAAACAACAACAACGATAAATATCCAACGCAGTCCGACAGCTCATTATATAATCTCCACACGAGGGGGGGATCGCGTCGTCTTGATAGCGTGATGGAGAGAAAAGTCGTGAATGCCGACGCCGCGCCATCATCGCCCGAGGTCGCGGCCGTCATAACTGTTTATGCGTTTTGCTGGGTAATTCTTGCTATGTTGGGGTTGCTATGTTGGGGCCTCGGCGATCAGGTGGAAGGGCCCAGGGGCTAGATGGGGGGGGGGGCGGCGTTGGCTGTTAAGATGTGGAAAAGGATTTTATTTGACGTTGGTCGAGGGGTATACACACACACACACACACACACACACACACACACACACACACACACACACACACACACACACACACACACACACACACACACACACACACACACACACACACACACACACTCACACACACACACACACACACTCACACATATATATTTTTTCAGATCGTTCACGTGTCGAGGTCAAGCGTACGTGTATTTATATAAGCAGGGCAATTTCCCTCCTTCCTTATTTGTTAGACGAAGGCCGAAAGAAGCTTCTCGGAGAGGGTCATTGCTACGGGGACCAAAGATGGCAGGAACGAGAGGGAGGGAGGGAGGGAAGGAGGGAGGGAGGGAGGGAGGGAGGGAGGGAGGAAGGAAGGAAGGAGGGAGGGAAGGAAGGAAGGAGGGAGGGAAGGAAGGAGGGAGGGAAGGAAGGAGGGAGGGAAGGAAGGAGGGAGGGAAGGAAGGAGGGAGGGAAGGAAGGAGGGAGGGAAGGAAGGAGGGAGGGAAGGAAGGAGGGAGGGAAGGAAGGAGGGAGGGAAGCAAGGAGGGAGGGAAGGAAGGAGGGAGGGAAGGAAGGAAGGAAGGAGGGAGGGAAGGAAGGAAGGAAGGAGGGAATGGAGGGAAGGAAGGAAGGAGGGAATGGAGGGAGGGAAGGAGGGAGGAAGGGGAGAAGGACGGAGGGAGCGAGGCAAGGAGAGAGGGCGAGAGCACAGGGAATGTTAATCACACGGGGCCGTCATCGAGAGGGAGAGATCAGGTGGTACAGAATTATAGCAACATGCTATGCATTTATGTGGCTACACGCGGAATATAAAAAAAAGTACAAGGTAGGGGAGACGACGAGAGAAAGGAAGGGTAGGAGAGAAGAGGGGAATAGAGGGAAATGGATAAAGATGGAAGGATAATAAGGAGAATGCGGGAGTGCCGCTCGAATCGAGTGTTAGGTGTTTAAATCCTCTTTATAATTAGTTTTAACGAAGCACTAATGACTTTAAATCACGCTCGGGGGCGAGGGAGGGAACACACCTGCGCACGCGGGCCAAGACCAAACACACGCACATGTACACAGACACGCATGCGCACGCGCACGCACGCACGCACAAACACTTATAGAGCTGATACAGAGACAGAGAGAAGAAAAGAGAAGAGAAGAGAAGAGAAGAGAAGAGAAGAGAAGAGAAGAGAAGAGAAAAGAAAAGAAAAGAAAAGAAAAGAAA
>NC_061849.1:12872761-12887761 GCF_019202785.1 Penaeus chinensis
TTCAAGTGAATGACACAGGAATGTTCCAGTGTCTAGCTTCTAATGAGGCTGGAGAAGCTTCTGCCTATACATGGCTGAAGGTCAAGAGTAAGTACTTGAATCTCTGTGTATATTCTGGTAAACATAAGCTGTAGTTTTTAAAAAGATAATAAGGATTTTGGTGTTGGGTTAAACATTTATGCTGCATGATTTTGGATATAAACTTGGTTTAGCCTTGAGTTTTTAAAATGTGATGGTACTTGTCATGTCTTATTAAATGGAATATATATATATTTTTTTTTCACACATAAACTCCTTTCAGTAGGTAGCGCCTTCATAAACATAGGGGTTTTGTTTTCAGTGGTAGTTATCAAAATGAATTGCATGCTGGTTTTTTTTTTAACTAATATTACTTTTGTTTTCTTTGGTTCATCATTCAGTTTTATGTGAGTATCAAATGACCACAATGTAAATTAGTTCCTTATTTATGCACATTTAATATTTTTTTGTTTGGAAGTAAATTGCACATTGATTAGGCCCCTTATTATTTGTGTAGTAAAAACCTATCTTTTCATTTTCAGTATTAATTTTCTTTTTCTTATTTTTGTTTTGTTTCTAATTTTTTTTATGATTATTTTTTTCCTAATCTGAAGATAGTATATATGATAAACCTTGAATACAAAGTCAGCTAGTCTGTAGTGTTCCATTCCTGAATGACATTTTCTACGGTTTCCTGGCAGCGTGGTGGGGCGACCTTCCTCCTAAGCGTGTACTCAGGTCCCTAAATGCAAGGGCCATTGCTCGCTATCGTAAGAATTGTACTAACAAGTGCATGTGTCTGTTTCCACAGATGTTCTCTTATCAGCTGTTGCATGTTAGGAGCATGGGTTGGTTTGGGGTATTCTGTGGCTTATGGATCTTTTGTGTTGAAAAACCTGCATTTGCTGGTCTGTTTTGCTTTTTGTGTTGACTAGCCTTCTGCACAAGGAAAATGCAAGGAGGCACTGTGTTGTTTTTATATTATACATTTGTAACTATTAAATGTAGGCTGTCACACGCTGTAGTTCTCATTCACTTGTGGTAAGTTTATATTTAGTTAATTAACTGTATTAAAGAGATTTTGTCTAAGAGTTAGGCAGTATCTGTATATATTTTGTGAGATAGTTTTAAATAGACTGTAAATATATATCACAGGTAATATTGAATATATTTTAAAGTGAACTTGAAATATTTGACATCACTTGTTAGGATCTGTATGTATTTTTGTAAATCACCTTGTTAACTATTTAATTATCAGTTTAAAAGAGGATGATTGAAATTAGCTTTTTATACATATTTAATCTTAATATGTAAGAAAGTCTGTGTCCTGTACAACAAGATACATAACTAAGAGTGTCCTACTAGACTCTGTATTATAAAATTTTCTATATGCTTTCTGTGTTTCATAGCCACAATAAAGCTTGGTCCCATGTCAATGCTCTTCAGGATTCTTGATAATTTCACCCACTTTGGTGCTGTGTATTCCATGTTATTTTCAGTGTATATATGCTTTTTGTGTCATAACAGGCCTGTTGTTTTCTCATGATTTTCAAGGCTGTTATAAGATGCTGATTTTCTTTATTCTTACCAAATGAAAAATACCATGAGCATAATTATTTACCATGTAAGGTTCGTTTTTGGCTGAGTATTTACATTACTAATTTTTAGAATGTTTGCACATATTTGAATACTGTAGAGAATAATGTTTGTTTTCTGATTCATAGAATTCATAGGTTTAGTTTAATACATTACTACACTTGTATTAGGTTAATTGCTTGAAGTGATCTAATAATTTGTGTTTTATAGAAAGTGTTGAACTAATGGATATGATAAATTAGTTAATGTTTTGAGTAGTTCCACTTACAGTTAATAAGGATAGTTTTTCTTATGCTATTCAGTTCATCAAAATTCAGTAACAAAAACTACAAATTGTTTTATTGAAGATATACATCTGATTTTGAAGAATAAACAGAAGATCCTTTTATCTACAGAATATATCTTTCATCTTATATGAAAATCAGTACCTTCAAAGATTATGCATTATTCATAATGACTACAAGCCAAAGAAGAAATTAACTTAGGTTTCAGTATATGGCATTGTGGTTGCTTATATAAATCTTAATTTTCAGCCTCTGCTCCTGTCATGCTCGTAGAACCTCAGAACATGACAGTCTTAGATGGGCAGGATGCCACGATGACTTGTCGTGCAGGAGGGGCTCCAACACCCAATATCACCTGGTTCTTTAATGGTAATGTAGTGGGTGTGACTGTTCTTCTATGTCAGATATTTTGCCACTTCACTTTTCCTTATTACCAGATGTGATGTTTTTGGTGATATTTCAAAAACTTTGTATCACATAGTTCCTTTACTGTTGGATTTTGATATTTGTAAACTCTTTGGATGACTTAACTCAGTTGGACAAAGTTCATCTAATGTTTTATACATTAGATCAAGGTTCTTAACCTGTGGTCCATGGATGGGTTCAGGTGAATAATAATATCTGTATTAGTGTTTTTTTTTTCTTAAGGTTTTTTAATGATAGTATGTGTATCTCATATATTGATAAGACAATCATGATGTGTTTATGTAAATATTTCTGGGGAAAGGGTCTATAACTTTCATCATATTTTTAAAGGGCCATTACTTTAAAAATGTTAAGAACCTTAGGCTGTTACAAGCTTTTATTAAGTCCTTTACAGATAGGACATGAGTAGGATGTAACTGGGACTCTAGTTTATAAGAATAAAAATGTTACTGCAACTGACATAATTTTTGTTTCAGTAGTATTTAACTGAAACTTTTTCTTATGAGTAAAGATGTTATTATAACTGACCTGTTTTTTATTCTTGTTTTCAATAGATAATGATGAATTATTTGAAAATGGACACTATGAAATCCTTGCTTCTGGGGATCTTCTCATTGTTGGAGTTCGTACATCGGATGAAGGAAAATATACGTGTATGCGCGCCAACGAAGCTGGCTCTGTATCAGGGGATGCTTGGCTGTCTATTTTAGGTGAGTCTTAATTCTTTTCCTGTACAATGATTATATATATCCCTTAATAGAAAGATATGTTATTGTAATTTTCTTTATTATAGATATTTTACTTTAACTGATCTCCAAATGAATATATGCTCTGCTTTATTATTTGTTTAGAGATTCTTTACAAATGTTAAACATTTCAGAGATGCCTGATTATTATTATCATTTTTTTTGTCTTTCAGTCAAAACTCACATAATACAACCTCCTGTTGATACACGAGTCATTCTTGGGCGGGTCGCATCCTTGCAGTGTAAAGTGTCTCATGCTCCTTCAGTGTCAGTTGATATTCATTGGTATCATGAAAAGAATCACATTGACCCAAATGGGACTCCAAGAATCAGCATTCGGCAAGATGGAACACTGGAGATCCAAGAGGCTCGGGCTGCTGATGTTGGCCAGTATACGTGCATGGTGAGGTTACTGAGCCCAGCTCATCTTTTGTTCAGTATGTGACAAAATATAGATATGGAATTCTGTATAATCCTATATTAATATTTTATGTTAATGTTTAACAGTTTTCCATATATTTGACACCTTTAATAAGATTACTATGTAATTGCTTGTAGGTGCGGTCTTCTGGTGGAAATGAAACGCGTTCTGCACGACTGGAAGTGATTGAACTGCCATATGCCCCAACCAGTGTAAAGGCTGAGCGTGCGCCACGGATACCAAAGTCTGTAAGGGTGTCCTGGACTCCTACTTTTGATGGAAATAGCCCCATCATAAAGTTCATTATTCAGAAGAGAGAAGTGCCAGTGGAAGGTAGGTCATATATGCTAAATGTAACTGTTATTGTTCATGTATTAGGTATATATACTGTTTAATGTATGCATTTTTGTATCAGTGATTTGCTATGGGTTTCAAACTGCAGTAATCTGGATATGTTTTTGTCATGTACATTAGAGATAACTGGTACTGTTCTTACATTAGATGTATACAGTGTAATGATATTTTTTTTTTCCTTTTTTTTTTTTTTTTATGATATGCTATGTATTTCTAAATGCATTAAGCTATTAGAAAAAAATGAAGGCAATTTTGTTTTGTTGAACTTTGTTTTACATGTAAAGAAATATGAAAGAAGTTAATATGATATTTAATATATGTATTAATATTAACATTTACAATATATTTATGCAGGCTTTTATAATTTTCAGGTGTAGTTGTGTAATATATGTATTTACATGAACATAATTTATAATATATTCATGTATATCTTAATAATTTACAGGTGTAGTAGATGACTTAGGACTGAATTGGGTAACAGTTCTGACAAATGTGAGTGCAGCCACAAACGAAGCTATTGTGAGTGATCTACGTCCATCCACGGGGTATCAGTTCAGGGTTTCAGCTGTGAACAATGTTGGCGAGGGATCCCCCTCTCAACCAAGCAACACAGTCATTTTGCCGCAAGAGGGTAAGGAAGATTTTGATGTTTTGAGTAATGGGTTATTTTCAGTGGGAGAAATTGTATTTAGATTTAGATTTACTTTATCTATCTCTTTATTTAGTTAGTTATGTTTAACTAAAGGTTATTTGAAATTCATGTTTTTTTTAGATGTTTAGATTGTGGTTGATCTCTTTTGATGGTATGGGAATATTTTGTTTCTCTGTACCATGTAGATCAGGTCTTGCTTAAAAATTAAAAGGAATACTCAAGTATTTGTTCTATGAGGCTGCTGATGTTAAACATGTAATTAGTAAACTAATCAGACCAGAAAATAACAGTCCTTCAATTCTCCAGCTCCCTCTGGCCCACCTCAAGGACTGGTCGGGTCGCCAAGATCATCTACAGAAATTATGATCCAGTGGGAAGCTCCCATGGAGGAGGAACGGAATGGCATGATCCACGGCTACATGGTGCGCTACAGACTCTGGGGCTACAAGGACTCCCAGTGGTATTACAGGAATATCACAAAAGAGGTAATCTTCACAGACCACATATTTATGGCTGCTCCTTTATATTTTGTGTGAGATTTTTGTTGTATTGCAGTGGCTCTTTGTTGGTGAAACTCCACTGTGCCAGTAAAAAAAAAATAACAATTAGAGTTTTATTCTTTTGATTTTATTTGTAAATCCAGAATTAACACGGAATGTTTCAGGAGTGTCATTCTTCTTGATCTTTTGAATATCATCAACCTTGTCTTCACTGTCTTGCTGTCTTTATCATAAAATTGAGACATTCCTTGTTTCCAAGCTTTAAACATTGAACATACACTAAAACATTTAGAATACTTGCCACTTGAATGTAGAAAAGAAAAAAAAAGATGCCTCTTGATAAGTCTGTAACTGTTAAACTTAGTCACACTTATCTTATGAAGCACTGTACTTACTTACTGCACTTACAGAATACATAATCTTGACTTTTTGATGCCTTGATCTTTTTCTGTGTGTATTATTGGTTTGCTTGCATTTTTTAAAGTTTCTGTTTTTCAACTAGACTTATAAGACTGTGCACCGCCTCATTCCGGGCCAGAGTAAGTTCAAGGTATGATGTTTAGGTAGGATGATATATAAGTAGTGAGTTAGATCTAGAAGAAATATATAGATTTTAGATGAATAGAGATAGTCTTAGACATATAGATCTAGAACTCAAATATTTTAGGTGGGACTGTCAGGTAAAGACTTTTAGTACTCAGAAGTGAATGATTTTTAGAGACAAAGGTATAGTAAATAGTAATTTTTTTTATACAATTGAAATAATTTTGTATTAATGTGGTTGTATTTATATAGCAGATGATAAAATACACATTTGGTGATTGTAATCATACTTTATTCAGGCAATTTTGTCTTTCATGTCATCCTTAAAGACTCTTCTAAACTGGCAGTGCAAATTGGCAGAAATTCTTGTATACAAATAATGTACTGATGGTTAATGTTATAATTGCCATTGAATAATTTCAGACGCAACATAACTATCTGATTGGAGGCCTCATCATATGGAAAGATTATGAGATCCAAGTGGCTGCCTACAATGTCAAAGGCGTTGGAGTCTACTCACATGGCATCCGTGTGAAAACTAAAGAAGGCGTTCCTGCTGCGCCTCCAAAAGATGTGAAGGTTGAGGCACTTAGCGCGACTGCAATTAAAGTGATGTGGAAGCCTCCAGATCCTTGGATGATTAATGGAATTAATCAAGGATACAAGTTGCAAGCATGGAAAGGTTTGTGTTTGGGAGTGATATTTTTACATTGAAGTCATGACGATTTGATTGTATTTGACATTAATTATGTAGATATATTTGTGCAGTGTCTATATTTAGAAGTATACATGAAAGATCTTATAGCCAAACTATATCACAGTCTGTATTATGAAGTCTCAGAAATGTTAATGCCTTATCTCCCTTCTTAACAGTCCAACCAGAAGATGGTGCTGAGCCTGATAAGACAACGACAGTGCCGCCAAGTCCGTATCCTGATGCTGTAGAGTCTGCCCAGCTTGTTAATCTTGATAAATACACTGAATACTACATCACTGTCTTGTGCTTCACCCATCCTGGGGATGGCAACAGATCTCAACCCATAAAAATCAGAACTCTTGAAGATGGTATGTGTAATTATAGAACGTTTTTATCTTCAAGAATGAAACAAGTTAGAATTAATAGGAAACATAATTTTTATGGAAATGTTTACTTTATGTATATTTTTGATTTTCTTATTGTTTGTGTACTAGTCATGATAAAAAATCCAGGTAACATTTTTAACTTTTTTTTTTCTTTACAGTGCCAGATACAATAGAGAGCTTGAAGTTTGAAGATATCAGTGACCGTTCTGTGCGAGTTATTTGGTCTGAACCCGAGCAGAGTAATGGCATATTGAAAGGCTATACATTAACTTATATGGTGAAGGACACACCAAGTACAAAAGTCGTTCAGAACTTCACTGCAGATGTCACAACCCACCTGATAACAGATCTGTCTGTAAGTCATAGGAAGTTTTGTTTGTTGTGTAGATTTTTAAGAAATAACGTACTATGTATCATACAGATCAATTCACCAAAAGAATTCAGTTTAACTAATGGTATTTCCATGATTTCAGGCAACCACTTTTTACACCTTTGAGGTCTATGGATGGACCACAGTTGGACCTGGAACACCAGTGACTGCAACCATTCAGTCTGGTGTTGAGCCAGTGCTCCCAGATCCACCTAATCGACTAGCTGTTTCCAATATCCAGGCATTCTCTGTTGTGCTTCAGTTCACCCCTGGTTTTGATGGCAATGCTTCAATATCCAAGTGGACAGTCCAGGTGTGTTATTTTTATTGGAAATATTTTGAACACTAAAAATGAAGACTGGATAATAGAGAATGAATATGGCAGAATTGGGTTATATATAAGCATGTTATTTTATTTCCAGGCTCAGTCATCTCGTAGCAGCACATGGGAAACAGTCTACAGTGTGTCTGCCCCAGATGCCACTACAATCACTGTGCAGAACCTTATTCCCTACACCAATTATCATTTGAGGCTTATTGCTAATAATGTGGTTGGAGCTTCTGCACCCTCTGAGCAGTCACCAGAATTTCAGACTCTGCAGGCAGAACCAGCTCATCCACCATCAAACATGACAGTTCGGGCGATGTCATCCACGCAGTTGCGAGTACGATGGATTGTAAGTATTGTTTATTTTAAGTAAATAATTTTCTTCATATATTTCAGATATAATTGACTTATGATGGAATCCATTATTACCCATATCACAATGATTGTTTTTATTATTAATTTGTATTATTATTGTTGTTGGTATTTGGTAAATTTTCATTAGCATAAGTTTGGAGAAATTATGAGGGAATATGGATCTACCATCCACTTTCAGAGTAGTCATAAACTTTCTCACTTTGTTTCAGTGTTATATGAACTGAAATCTTCATGTTGATACACCAGGAGAAGTGTTCCTTAATTGACACTGGTTTTATTTGTATCTCCCAACAGCCTTTACAACAGTTTGAATGGTATGGAGCACCCCAGGGATATCATATCCGCTACAGACCTGTTGACTGTGAATGTAACTTTGCAGAAGACTTTGTGTATGACAACACTGCCAATTCCCATCAGTTAGTTGGCTTGCAGGAATACACTCTGTATGAGGTCTCCATGGTGGCTGTCAATGACATTGGTCCCTCTACTCCAACACCTCTGGCTGTTGAAAGAACTAGGGAATCAGGTAAAGAACTGTTTTCAATATAGTTATCTCCTTAACAGTTAATGCCAGTCAGTAATTCACTCTCATCTAAAGCTGAGTAATGAATAATAAACACTGGGTTTTTAGATTGGTCATATGCTTTTCTAGAAGCTTGATTAATGAAATTAAACATTTCCTTCTACTTTTGAGTAACAGCTTATGTAAGGAGGCTAAGGTTACTTGGGGGTATGTTATTTTTTATTATTGGCTAGATAACATAAATATAGTAAGCATAGAAGCTACATGTATGGATACTGCACAGCTATATCTGGAAAAAATCTGTATTGCATGTACTTTTCATATTTTACCCATTTCCAGCTCAGTTGGAAAAGAGATTATCTTCTAATTTATTACTGCCATTAGATATACACAGTCCATTTCACTTGGAGTAAGGAAATACAGTAAAAACCTGATTGTTCTTTTGTTTCATGTAGTAAAAAAAAATAGAAACATGGATGGCTTTACTGTATTTAACTTGGGAAAATGTACTGTGTATACCAACTATTTTGATAATTTAAATTGTGCGTTTATGGTAACTTCTTTGAAGTGTTTAATATGGTGGTTTTGCTGAAGTTTAGCCAATAGATTGCTTAAAAATATAGGTAACCTTGAATGAACATTACGTTATGAGGTGTTGAAATATAGTATTATAATGTACTTTTTTACAATTTTTGTTCTGATAGCTTTCCTTTTGTTGGTTAACTGTGTGCTCTCTTTGGCTTGTTTTTAGGCTTTTATTGAATTTGAAAGTTATACAGGACATACACCCTAACCATACTGAAGTTAGAATGTTCAGCTGATGGTTAACTTCCATTTTTATTGGATTGGAAGCAAAGGTATTGGAATGAAATTAGAATAATAAAGAATATCATTAGCAGAGATTGTTTATGGGACTTTTGAGCTGGAATGAACCAAAAAGTGACATTGAGGAATTGAAACGTAAAGGATGACTCTTAACTCGGCATGATTTTCAGACAGACAATACCATAGAGTTGGTCCTTAAAGCACATACCTTTTGCTGTTTGAATTATCTCTTGAATCTTATTTTATCTGGTGTGCCTTTGGACTCATAGTACACTGAGTTATCTTAATTTCCTTTGCTCTTCAAAAGGCACTTATCTTTTATTTATATTAAGGTGAATATTTATGAATTTATTTACAGAACTCAAATATGGATTTACAGGAGCTTTATTTCAGTTCACAGATAGGAGTGGTAGATAGATCATTATTATTGATGTACTATATGACTTTGCAGGAACGGGTTATTGGTCAAAATCAGTTTAGACACAGTTTCTTTGAATAATAGAGGGAGAATAAAGTACAGTTTTTGTTTCAGGAATGTTAGCAATTGAGAATAGGCAGTTTAGATGCCTTGATATAATCATATTTTTACCTATTCAAGTATAAATGAGAAACCAGTAGCGATAGTGTGTCTGCAATTATGACATTTTCAATTATCTTGCTGTGGTGCATGAGGTGCATGGGTTAGAGAAGGCATACTTTTCAATCAGATTGGAGCCTATATTAACACACAATAGGAGTTTCATTTTAAATAAGCTGAAAAAAAATAATTGAAATGGAAAGAATGCAGCTGTGTTGGTTATTATCCCTGCTTCTTTAGTGACACCTCTGCAGTGTCCCTACAACATTTTTTGAAATGATTCATTGGGTTTGCACTGCTTGTAGATACTTATTTGTACATGGTTATATGTTCAACATTTTTAATCTATAGTCAGTGTGTTTCACAATGTTTTTCTTATTTTTCTGAAGCATTTTTTTTTTTTTTAGGAAATCTCAACTTTTGTTTATCAAGATTCCTATAATAAGGGTTTGAGTAATAATCTACTTGATGAGGAAAATGGATATATCAGTGTATATAAAGTAGATATGACATTGTTTAAAGGAGATTTGATATTTGAATTATGAGACACTGAGTATTTGTGTGAGACTTTGGTGAGATGGTACACAGTGAAGAACAGAATATTCCTGTTTTACACTCAGTATGTTTAGTCATATATTGGGCAGTAGAACTTTGTGATATGTCATTCACTAAAATGTCTGAAGTCTAACAAAGGTAGCTAATAGGTTGAGCTTTCACATATCTTGAGTCACTTGAGAACACAGTAGGAATGAATGTTCTTGTTAAGTTTGATTATGTTCTTATACCTCTTCTTGATGTGATTAATGTTTTAGTAGTAACTTTAATATTCTAGTTAGATACTTTATACAGTCAAATTAGCTTAAACATTTTCATCAGTTGCCTATTGCTTTTGATAGGGTGTGATAGTGTGTACCGATTTATGTGTTTTCAGTGCATTGGTCTTTAAGATTGTCAACACATGTTACAGTACTTTTAAATCAATCCAAGACTTTGAAATTAAGTCTTGTAACTAAGTAACAGAAAAAGAGGAAGAAAAAAAATAAAATCATTTATATATTAGATAATGATAACCACACTGTTTTCCATATAATGAATGTGAGATGTAATTCACCTGACATATGCTATATCATATGTAAATATTTGTATTTTCCAGTTCCAAGTGCAGGGCCAGATGGTGTCAGTGCCAATGCCACTACATCGACAACCATTGTTGTAAGATGGAAAGAAGTGCCAAAAATCCATCAGAATGGTATAATTGAGGGATACAAAGTAGTTTATGTTGGTAAGTTGTGATTTCTATCATGTGTGCTTTACTTTGACAACAGAAAAAATTGTTTTATAATAAGGTTTCATAATATCTATGGGAAGTATTTTATAATAGGGCTGCATAATATCTATGGAGGGTATTTTATTCTCTCTCTTACACTTCCAGGAAAGAACATGAAGCCTCAGGAAAAGATTATCCCTAACAACAACACCTTTGCTGCAACCATTACCCAGCTTCGAAAGTATTACCAGTATACCATTCAGGTCTTGGCTTACACTAGAAAGGGGGATGGGGCTCTGTCGACTCCTCCCCTGCTTGTCCAGACCCATGATGATGGTAAGTGTTCTTTGATTTGATATAGGTGAATATGATGTCTTTTATATGAAATTATAGATTATACTGATACTTGTACTCCTTTTTAGATGTTTAGTTTGTGAATGAATGTTGATTTGCAGTGTAATTAATCTTAGATTCCATGACCTATTGTTTTGTAGTGCAAATTGCATTTTTACATTTTGTCTCTCTGGAAATTGTAGAGACTGTCAATGATCATTATATTTTGTTTTTATTTTTTATTTTTGTATCACAGAATAAAATGAACATGCTGATATCCATGTCTTATAATACTGTATTGTGTGTTTTTCCCCAACAGTTCCTGGACCACCATCAGACATCTCCTTCCCAGATGTGACTTTCACTTCTGCACGGATAATCTGGGATGAACCAAAAGAACCTAATGGAGAAATTACAGCATATTCTATTGTGTACCACCTTGCAGATAGCACTGATGTGAACAATACTCTGGAGTTTGGTCACACAGAAAGGACTTATAAGTAGGTGTTCTTAATAGTGTGTTTAGTGTTTTCTCTTTTTTGCACATAGGAAGTACTCTTTATAGGTGTGTATTTTATGTATTTAAAGAAGAAAAAAAATTGCTTTAAAGTGCAGCTACTTCAGTCAGCCTGTTTTTCTGAAAGGAAAATCTAATCATTTCCTCCTTTTTCTTTTACAGGGCTATTGGATTAAAACCACAGAGTTATTATATGTTCTTGGTTAGAGCACGCACTCGACTAGGTTTAGGCAGAGCTGTGAGGGCACCCGTTTACACCACCAACAACAGAGAGTTCCCTGCTCCCCCATCAAGGCCATCTGTGTCTCATTCTCAGATTACTTCTACATCTATCACTTTCTCATGGAACCCAGGCAGAGATGGCTTTGCTCCCATCAGGTATATGCAGCATTAAAACTATATTTGTATTTGTTGTAGGCCATAAGGAAGTGTCATAGTTGTGATAAGCAGATGTATTACTTTTTTATTGATTAAGGTTGCTTTTATACTTCCCTTTTTCCAGATTTCTGCAGTAGTCAATATTGGGGTTCAAATAGAAAGAGGCTTTTCTATGCTGACACTTAATTTTTACCCACAGGTATTACACAGTACAATACACGGAAGGAAACAATGGTTGGCAAACTATAGAAGAGAGAATAGATTACTCAGCAACCAGCTACACTGCCCCAAACTTGAAGCCTTTCACTCCCTACACATTTAGACTCCAAGCAACAAATGACATAGGGCCAAGTGGCTGGAGTGATAGCAGTATTGAGGTCAGGACACTGCCAGCTGCACCCACAGAACATCCCACTGACATCAAGGTTGGTCTTAGAGCTTTCTTTTCACACCTGCTTTGATTTTGTTACTCTTTACATACAGCCAATCATAGTCGTGTGTTTGGCTGTTGTTAGCAGTGTTTCATCTATGGCTGAATGTTTTACCCAATAACTACAATTTAATGGGATCTAAAGGGTTTTACTCTGATAAAATGAGTTCCTGGAAAGTCTAGGAAAAACAAATATAATCTTCCCTAGATTGGTTGGAGTAGCTCAGAATGAGATGCCCTAATGGCATTTAGGGCATATGGGAGTATTACACACCCAAATTAAACAAAGCTTTCTCATTTTATGATATATATTGGAGCTACACACATTCATCTATATGATATATGTTGAAGCTTTCAGGTTAAAAGGTACATATTATCATTGAAAATAATACTATTCAAATGTCTTTGCTTCAGGTCATCCCAATAACGACTAACAGTGTACGAGTGGAATGGACGCCCCTTTTCCCAGACTCCTGGAGCGGTGATGCAAAAACTGGAGGGTACCGGGTCAAATATCGGAAAATATCTGATATACCCACAGCCTTTAATATGCAGCATGAAGAGTTACAGAATACTCTAGCAAGGGAAGTTGTATTACAAGATCTCCAGGTATGTTGAAGTTTTTAGTATGTGCAATTAGTTTTCTGAAAGTGGACAATATTTTATCAGTAATGTTTCATTTTGTTTGTGTTTGCTTTTCCTTTAATTATTAGGATAAGTGACTTGAATAATTCATAGAGTTTTACTTTTTACATTACGTGGTCTTGATTTTACTAAAATGTAACCTTGTGTCTTTTCAGCGTGATATGAATTATGAAGTGTTAGTAGTAGCTTTCAACAGCCAGGGAGAATCTCCACCATCAGCTCCAATCACAGTATATGTTGGGGAAGCTGTTCCTACAGGGAAGCCCAAAAATGTGAATGCTGAGCCTGTTACTTCAACAGAAATAAAAGTAACATGGGAAGTAAGTAGATTTTTTCTTTTTTTTTACTACATATATTATTTTCTGACTGATCTTTTTTCTTCAATTACAAAATTATGAAACTTATTGTAGTGATATAATAGTAACTTGTGAATGAAAATGATTTTACTTTGTAATTCACCATTTTCTAAACAGCCGCCAGAGGAACAAGAACAGAATGGAGAGCTTCTAGGGTACAAGATATTCTTCCGAAGTGAGAAAGACCCAGAAGGAACTGAAGAGATTGAAGTAGTGGGAGCTGGAACCACCAGCTATGAACTCCTGTACTTGGACATGTACACGAGATACATCATCACCATCCTCTGCTTCAACCCAGCTGGCGACGGACCAAAGTCAGACCCAGTTTATGTGAGGACACTGCAGGATCTGCCTGGTCCTGTTGCCAACCTCAGTTTCACAGACATAACCATGAATAGCTTGAAAGTGGTTTGGGATTCCCCTGCAAGACCTAACGGGGAGATTGTGGGATACCTTGTTACTTATGTGACAGCCAGACCAGATGAGAGTGAGTTCTTGAGCATCCTTTTGGTGTTGTGTTCTGATAATATTCTGAATTTATTTTGTAGACAGGGCATTTGATTTCTAAAAGTTGTTTTTGCTTTTAAAAGAATTATTTTCTAACAAAAAAAAGTTAAGCTGTATGTTAACCCTTTCACTGAGAAGGACTCCATTGGAGGTTCACACCTAGTTACACCTAACTGACACAGACACCCTTTGATGTCCATAATCAAAATTATTGATGCCAGAACTAAAAGAAATTACAAACTTCAAATATATATTTTTTTCATAAGGAATATTGTAAAATACCTCACTTGCCTTATTTTCAAGTAATTGTTTGCACATGTGCTATGAGAAGGAACATTCAAAAATGCTACAAATGTTTTTTTTTTTTTTTTTAGAAAATACATAAATGCAAAGGGAATACATATGATTTCAAAGTGCATCAGTGAAAGGGTTAAAGAAGCTCCATATTAGTTACTTCCATGGATATTTAACACCTTCTCTTTCTCCAGACTTTAGTAAACAAGTGAAACAGAAGGTTGGAACTCCATATTTACTGGTTACATCACTGGAAGAAGAGGTCACCTATGAATTCAATGTCAAAGCACAAACTATAGATTATGGGCCAGAGGTAAGTCATAAGGATAGAGCATTTGTGTTTTTCACAGTCAAAAATTTGTCTTGTACAAGTATTTATGAGAACAGAAGCAGGAAAATATTCCCATTAGCTATTATTGTACATCAAATGAACCCTCCTCCAGGTAAAGGCCAATGTGACTACTGGACCACAGCCGGGATCACCAGCCAGGCCAAAGGACCTGACACTTACCAAGACTGTATCGAGTGTGACACTGCACTGGCGCAACAGTCACTCAGGGAAAGGCTCTATTCTCGGCTATTACATTGAAGCAAAAAAAATAGGTATGACTACATTGTACAGTAGTATTTGAAGGATAATGAACTCTGTTAG
>NC_061849.1:12892761-12902761 GCF_019202785.1 Penaeus chinensis
GCAGCGCCCCTTCTATCATCAAACATGGTTTATGGTTACACTGGCTGCAATCTCTGTGGTCTTGATCATCATTGTGATTGCAGCTCTCTGTGTTAAAAGTAAAACGTACAAATACAAACGTAAGTACTCACAACCATGGCATTTTTTAATGAGAATTATCATACACATCATTATGGAGCTCTTTTTGAATTTCTGTAGAAGTTGTATGATGTTCAGTTTAAATTACAATGTAGATACCGTGACTGATGCTTCATAATGATAGGTCTGGTTAGAATTCTCTGACTTGCGACTCCTTATTCTTTACTCTTCCACTTGTGTGTCGGTGAGGGCAGAAGCTTTGACGTAGAGTAATGCCGTACCTCCTATGCAGCTTCCATAGTTTAATCTATTATATGCTTGTAGTTATCTCTTTTTACTTCTGTTAATCATGTACAGAAGTTGCATGGATATTTAAATGTTAAATGTTATCTTCCTCTAGGGTAAGAAATAGTCACTTTTCTGTTCTTTAATAACCAAACTTTCACCTTTTTATGTTAGTAGTAAGTTTTACCCAATAATTTTAAGCTACTTCTTATGTCTAGATTTTTATTATTTTACACTTTTCACATTACTGATCACAGTTCACTGTGGTAAAAACATTTACTCTGTTATTTTTTGCATGAATATTAAAGCACACTGTCTTATTCCCAGGTATTGTAGAGGAATTGTTGTCAGCACGTAAGTTTTTAACTACCACAGTTCAGTGTTAAAGCACATTCTGCCACGCATGCTGCATGACTGTTGCAGGCAGCAGCTGTAATCAAGTGTTGCACACCTACACTTCTTGTTTCAGAGTATTTCTTGTTACACATATGATTGATTCCCTTGTTCACCTCCTCCCTTCTCCCATCTCTCCCCCCCTACCCTTCCCCTTCCCCTTTCCTGTATTTGGAGAAAAATGGTCTCATTTTCTCGACCTTGAAATTTACTGCAAATTATCTCTGTGATTGGAACATATTGAATGTCACACTAATCTTCCGTTTTCATACATGGGGGAGTTCTTGTATGCAGCTTTTTGCTTTTTGATGTAATGCCTTTGTTATCTGTCTTTTCTCATGTGACTTGCAGGTTGAATATAAAGACACAGATATTAGTAGTTCTGTTAAATTACCTAAGAATATAATGTACTGAAGAAGCTACATTGTTTAAATTGCTTTAAAGATATTTTTTAGTTACAAAGAGAGTTCATGCAAAATATATCTTGTTTGAAGCTGTTGGCCAGTATTGCCAGGTTATTCTATCATGCAGTTGTAATGTAACAGCAATGCAGTTGACTTGTAGATTGTTGTATTTTGTATTTGCAATATTTAATGTACATACTGTACATTATGAGATACTCCCAAGATATTTATCCATGTGAAAACTAATTATGATCTTTTTATGGTAGAAGAAGCAGCCAACAAGACAATGGAGGAATCTCTAAATACAGATGAGACTGCCTTCTCCACTTTTGAGATGAGGCAGTCTCGGCGAGGTACCATGAGTAAAAGAAGCACGCTGGGTCGCAGGTCCGTCGTTGGAGCCACTGCTGTTGTCAATGCCAAGTCCCCACCCCGTCCAGCTCCTGCCTCTGTCACTTACTCAGATGATGATACTGTGAAAGGATATGATGAGAATCCAGACGATTCCAGTGAATTAACGGAAAAGCCGACAGACTTGTCTTCTACTGCATCTGAGGTAATTTTTTCTCCTGCCTTTTAATTTCTTGTTTTTATTTAATTTCTTGTTTTTATTCCCCATCAAAAATATTGAAGAACATAAACAACTTCCTTAGATTTTTATTAAATTTTTGTATATTTTAAACATATATATCTTGATATTGCAGCAGGAGTCAGAGAGCGAGAATGAAAGTCACCATTCAGAGCCACACTCCTTCGTCAACCACTATGCCAATGTGAATGACACTTTGCGCCAGTCATGGAGAAGACAGAAACCTGTGCGCAATTACTCAAGTTACACAGACTCAGAGGCAGAGGGAAGTGCAGTGATGAGTCTCAACGGAGGCCAGATCATCATGAACAACATGGCGGGCTCCAGAGCTCCCTTGCCTGGCTTCTCTTCTTTTGTATAGTCAAAGCACTATCTAGATACTTTTCAAATAATCTGTAATTAGACGGAAAAAAGACAGTATCAATTTTAAGTCCAGTATAAATGTGATAAGAAGCGTATGGCTCCCCAGATGGATCAAACTCCACAAAGCTGGCTCAGGTGACCCTTATGGAAAGGTTGCTGCCTGTGAGTCTCCCTAATGTTTACTTGTCAGATGGACACTGGTCCCCATTGTCTGTGATATGTATAGCATTATTGTAAATATTAGGCTAGTTTTCATCCTCATGAATTGTGGAAATCACAATTATGGTGACTGAAGGATCTATGGAAAACAGTATCCTTCTGCACATTTTGTTGTTTCACGTGTAAATTCTTTTTTAAAAGATAATATTTGTTATGTCTGATTTGGTGCCGAAATAATTGTAAGCGAAGTTGCAATGCAGGATTGGGAATTTGTGCATAATGCAACTGCTTCCTCCTCTTTGGATTGTAATTAGATTTTTTCTCAGTTCACAAGTAGATCACTGATACATAGTCCATCTAGTTCATCATGTGCCAAGTAGCGTAGAAAAATCTCTTCTTTAACTGTATGATTTGTAATTTATGAAAATGAAGTGTGAAGACATTAAGCTTTTACAACTATTTATTTCTTAAAGTGATTTGATGTGAGATGATGCACCAGGTTCATTTTCTTTTGTAACTGATTATATTTTTATGCCAAAGCTTGGAGCATTCAGTAATCTAGTGATGTATACATGCAATTGAACAGTATTCTTATGCATTTAATGTAACCAATGTTTTTCATATTTTCCATTTAGCTGGT
This sequence comes from Penaeus chinensis, assembly GCF_019202785.1. Classification (NCBI taxonomy): domain Eukaryota; kingdom Metazoa; phylum Arthropoda; class Malacostraca; order Decapoda; family Penaeidae; genus Penaeus; species Penaeus chinensis. The sequence goes on from NC_061849.1 coordinate 12,895,673, forward strand.
ATCTGCATTATTCACTTTTAATACAGTGACACATATTTATTAATATTTCATCTGTAACTAGTGCATAATTAAATCTTGTAGCTGGATCTGAGTAAAACACAACAGTTCAAATACCAATTTCCCTATAATTTGGAGAGAAAAAACGAGCTCAATGTTTAAGCTGTAGCTAGAACAAATGTGGATGGAATGCTTAGTTCATAATTTGGTCTCAAAGTGAGTGTGTCAGATTCACGTGTTAATGAAAAAGGATGTAATGTGGGGAAACAAAAGGATGTAAGTTGGGGAAACTGTATCTGCAGCTGCTGTTAATGAGTTTGGTATGAATCTTTTTTAGTAAACTACAGTTGTTGTATTTACATGGTTCTGCAGTGAGAAGTGGGAGTGGATAACATCCACTGTATTTTCTTTGCTGTACGGAAACTTATTTTTAAGAAATTTTATGGAGGCAAGCTTACAAAAGGAGGTTTTGGTGTTATGTAATGCTCAAATATTTCAGTGATTTTCCTTTTTATATATTTTGTATAGAAATGCTCCAAAAATTATATACATTCTTGCACAAAATTTCAGTGCACAATACAATCCAAAAGATGCTTCTCTTTATAAATCTCACTAATTTATATTTCCAATGTTGTCATCAACTTGTTTTTTGTTTTAATGCAGTATTGAAAAAAAAGTAATATTTGTTGCTGACCTTTCAAGAATTTTACACGAAAGTTCTCCACGGTTTTAATATTAATTTTTATGTCACATACTTATGTTCATGAAATCAAGGAAGAGAATATATATATATATTGGTATTTTTAAAGAAAAACATAGTCCCCTTTGTACAGTACAAGGACAAGAAAATAGGGATTTGTCTACTGTGTTGCCAAGCACATTGTACTTAGAGTAAAAAGTATGTTCCATGCATTTTGTCAGAATAAGGGTGTGAAGTTGTCTGAAAATGTCCTGTCACAATTTGTGTTTTCCAGTACAATGCATTTTGTAAATATATTCATATTGTGAATTTCATAATAAATTTTATGAGTAACTGGTGTTTATTTTTTTCTGCATCCATTTTAGGAAAGAAAAAAAGAGAAGAAAAATATAGCTGATATATTAATATCTCTTAACATTTAGAACTACTTTTACAGGATATACCATTATACATTTCATAATCATTCAATCCATAATTTTATATATATATCATATATATGATATACAAATACATATAAATTAATTAATTACATGTATTATATATTACACTCACTCACACAAAATCCTCCAAAATACACATTATGTATCAACAGACAAGGTCTATACAAAATCCAGTGACATATTCAAATATATCTTTCTTCTAATTGCAACAGCAACTGGTCTCCATTGAAAATTAATAAATAAAGGATAAAGCAGAAAATTGAGATTCCACTGATTTGCCTGATAAGTGGTCTGGTGAAGACTGGAAGAGATTACCATGTTATTGGATGTCCAACCCCCATGAAGAACAATCCAATACCATAAAAAAGAGTAAGAGAAAGAGAGAGATGAATGACATTTTCTCATTAAGTCCAAAAGTGGAATTTGCAAGGGAATTCTCATGTTGATATATTAGAGAGAGAGAGAGATAGAGAAGAAAAAAAATCCTATCTGCTATCATACCAAAATATACCTTTAAAACTAAAGTTAGACATTATGGATTCCTTTTGAAGACATAGAAAAGATTCATTATAATTATAAACAATAGGATGGAAAGTAGCACTTGTATTACCTCATTATGAGTTAAATTACTTCAATATCATTCATCTAAATGACACTCAGAAAATTAGTAACCATGTGCTTAATTTTGCTATAGCACCATAATAACCATAATATATTAATTTGATTTTGCAGAACCTGATTTAATTAGATGAAATGGTGACTTATATGATAATTAATAATATCTACAATGTCATAAATATAGAAAATTAGAATAAATAACACATCTAATGATAAAAAAAAAGTTTCTGAAACAAATGATTGCAATATCCAGTTCTAAATAATGAAGGAAACTATTTTCTCCTAAAAATATATATAGAGCCAAAAAACTTATCATGAGATATCGAAGTGTAGATATTAACCATTAGTAGTAACCTGAGTAATAATCTGCTATTTATAAAAGTACACTAAGAGCTTAATACTAATTCAGTTACCATTTTTAGACAAGATGAAAATGAGAGAAAAAAATCCACTGTGCTTTGCGGATAAAATCACCAGGTATTTATTCTTACAACTTTATTCCAAGGAAAAGGTACCTCCACAATTCTTGAATGCAGTCTGAAGCCACACCTCGCTTCCATACCTAAGAGACCGATTAGTTCATATACAATATTTACATTTCACTTTCCATCTGAACAATAAGAAGTGTGTCCCAGGTTTACAATCAACCCTGTTCATCTTTATATTCATGTTAAAAACTAGGAATGTAAGCCATATTAACATTTTATATAGGATTAGATTTTTTGTTTAGATTTAAGAAATCCTGTTTTAAAGCAAGGTCTATACTATGTTCCAATGCTGACAATTCATAATTTTTATTATTATTATTATTATCATTGTTTTTTTGTTTGTTTTTTTGCAAATATAAACTAAATGGAAAGTAACAAGAACAAACATAAGACATAAGAGACTTATCCTATAAAGCTCAAGAATGAGAATATGACACGTTTAATATTTAACGACATACTTCTAAAGGGTTTATGCTTTTAAATCTTTTACATGCCGATGTTCTCCTCCTTCAATATTGCCAAACAGGAAGGTCTGATGATAAACTTGGAACTTTGTTGCAGGAAGTATGGCGTGGCTCCTAAATGCACGTTTTATGAAATTTGCTGTCTTTTATTAAAATTATAACATTATGATACAAACTTTTAAAATATATTTTATCTGGTGTTACTGTAAGAAAATAAAATAATATAGTTATATACTAGAATAAATACACAAATGGTCTCAAATAATTATAATGATAACATACTATTCATCGGCACACCTCAGTCAGAGCTTGTTTTCATGTTCAACTTCGGAGCAAGTTTCGAGCATGGCACCGAAACTGTCCCTCAAACTGTGTAGGCACCAGTACTGAACGCCCAAAGCCCAAGTTACAATTATGGGCTATACTATTAGACCTTGGGACGACCTATCCTGACGTAAGGGAGCTGAATACGAGTGTGGGTCTGTCCTTGCTACTTCGCTCATACGGACACAGGGATACTATAGAACATGTAAACGTATACCATCTTTTTCGGTGGTATTAGGGCGTCGCGAGGGGTCTCGTGATACCCTAATTGACACAGGCCGCAAGCTCTGCCCTCTGCTGTGACAGCTAGCTGATCGTTATTTTATTGACTGGTACACAGTAATTTGGAATATAACATCCAAGATGACGTTCGATATCTTATGATGGGTTGAGATATGTTTTAGATACTCAATTTAAGTACGAATAGGTATGAGAGAAAGGCATCTGGCAACACGATAAGTGTTTATCCCCTACTCGATTCCTGTCGCGTGAGGTGTCGCGGTGGCCGTAACCGTTGGAAAACATAGTTATGAACAATTACAAAAAAAAAAAAGAAAAAAAAAGAAAAAGAAAAAAAAAAAAGTGCAATAGCGCATACCCAACATTATTACTCAACAATATGACTGGCTTGTTAGTATAAAACACTGCATGTATACTCGAATGAATAAATATACTTGCTACAGATGTTGCGGTAAAGATGAACCAGTCTACAATATAACAATTACCCTTCCTGAAACAAGAGAACACAAACACGCAACCATACCTCGCAGTTCTCTGTGAGTCATGGGCACCGTAACCGGCAGTGAGGATACTCTCATCCTTACCCAGCATACCCACGCACTGACTGGAGGCGAGTAAATCATCTTACGAGAGGGATAAGGGTTAATACCAAAGTCGAAGTAACTTCCATAGGCTTTGCTTAATACTACAAGTATACTCCGACCCCAGACCTGGCCGCTGATCCGAAGAGAACAATTATTGTGCATAAACGAGTCCGAAGGTTTAGAATGAATTCCATTTGGTTCTCTATATCATATCAAGACTAAAACATGAAATACTAATTGCGGCAATTTTCATATATTTATCCCTTTTACAGCCAGTGAAAGCATTTCTTTACACTAAACAATTAAATACCGTATTTTCTATCTCACTGAAACAATACATTTTTCTAACTTTACAGTAAAAGAGCTATGTAGATATGAAAAGAGAGTTTTTAGAACAAACAGAAAGGTTAACTTCAAAATGCAGCGCGGAATCACTGAAACCCTTGCGAGTAAAGTACATGCCAAGTACTAGAAATCAACTTCGCATAAGGACAAGGAAAATCTGTTATATGGCTATGAGTACTTAGTCTAGAACTTTCCTACAATGACATTTCTCCTTGAAAGAGCTACAGTGGCATGGTTCAGCTCAGCTCATAAAAATTAGGCACATCAATATTTACAAACTTTACAACACGTTACAATGAATACAATATGAACATTCTGTTGCGAAAATTCCGAAACAGTGAGTATAACTGGAATATGGATTTTTGGTACACAGTTCGAAATATAGTTCCTTACAAGTACAAATATAGAGTAATAAAAAAATAAAATGAATAAGTAAACACACAGTTTATGTATATATATACACACATATACATATATACACATAGACATATACACAAGTATATATATATACAGGACACACACACACACATATATATATTTACAGTATATATGTGTATGTGTGTGTGTACGTATATGTATATGTATATATATGTATATATACATATATGTATATATATGTGTATATATGTGTGTACATACATATTTATATGTATGCATATATACATATGTATATATATGAATATGTATATATATACATATATATATATGTGTGAGTATGCATATATATACATATATATATGTGTGAGTATGCATATATATATATATATATATACATATATATGAATGCATATATATAAACACACATATGAAATATATATACATGTGTATATATGTATATATATGTGTATATATGTATATATGCATATATATTGTACATATATATATATGCATATATATATATATATATATGCATATATATATTAAATATATATATGAATATATATACATATATATTTCTATAAACAAACAAACAAATACATATACAAACAAATATATATTTATATACATACATACATATATATATATATATATATATATATATATATATATATATATACACACACATAGGCGCATGTAGGCGAACAATTACCAATACCCACGTGTACTACAATGCTGATGTCAAATACATCTTTAAAAACAATTTCTGATGCCATATCACAACAATTTTCCTTTGCGAACTAGCACTCGAAATAATTCTCTACTTATATTAAAATCTATTCAAGAATATAACAATCTACATTTGATTTACACTCGACTGGAAAATATACAACTCTGGATGCATTCACCATAAATATTTAGGAATCACTTTTACCTGCCTTTGATTCATTATACACAACGGTAATTCCATAAGAGAACGGTCAAGCATCCACACAAACAGACATTCATCTTGTCTTAAGAAAAGGAAAAAAAATAACTTATATCACTCTTTGGCACCCTGGGTTACTTACTGATTCTATCTTCATTAACCTAAAAGAGCACTCTGCAAAGTCGTAGTAGAAATATGGTCGATATTTTACATGTATTATGTACACTCACAGTGAACAATATGGCGAGCACATGGAGAAGCAGCAAGTATAATATTCAGGAGAATATTTTAAGGAGAAAAAAAATAACAATTATTTTGTATCGTTTAGGAATTTCCAGATCCGGAATCTTCCAAAGTTTCCAAATCAGTACAGTAAAGGTTCTCCCATGACTGGTGCAAATACACTGTAGAATTGCTCTCGAGTTTCCGTTGAGTGGGGAGGACTAGGAACATTCACGTGTCTTAGGATTCGTGAGGGATCGCTGTGTCTCTCTGTCCTTCGTACTAATTCTGTCAAAAAAAAAAAAAAAAAAAAAAAAAAAAAAAAACCCTGCCCATTTTGCTCTTACAAACGAAAGACATTCACAATGACTATTTTATGTAATATAATACACCTTGTGTCAAGAAAACATGATTATTAAAAAAAAACTTGGACTGTCTGCGGTTCTAGATAGTCATGACAGCGTGAGACGGACTCTTCCACTGCCTTATTAGTGAACTAAGGAACAAATTGATATTGATAGTACAACCTACGAAATTGAATTGAACAATTAGGCAGTTCCTGGGTGAATAATGAAATTCTTATATTGATCATCCTTAGTGCTGGTTCTATCCAAAATTATGTTCACTTATCTGTTACTTATATTTCACTTTTTTCATTCGGATTACATGAATTGCTGTTATGCAATATTTCTCATCTGAGGAAGCTATATATTTCAAAAACTAGCCTTTGGTTTTCATATATCACAACAATATGAAATGGACCCCTTCACCCAGGAAAATACGGCAAAGGGAACCAAATTATATAAGAACACTCGAAATTATATATAAAAAAATTACGTAATTAGTAGGTCAATACTGAAATTCTACATAAGATTATCGGATTTTTGTAATGTTCCTTATGATTCTTAATATTATCGATTTCATACTCACTCAGCTTATAAAAAATATTGCACTAGGGACCTCCGCCCAACAGGTGATCGTTGTCCTTTACGTAAATGAAAGCGAATCGTATCTGTTGTGGTGTTTTTTCCATTTCACAGCATTGTCTCTTGGTCCTTGCCCTTAGCTGATTTTTTCGCCACAACCGAGTCCACCTGCAGAGGAGTAGTCGCCTTTAAACTGCTTTTGTTTACGTTCACGCACACGACCGATTTACCACCGTCCCCCTTCGCCACCTTCCCCGTCTCCACCGACCCATTTTCTTTGATCGGGGAAGTCTTGGCGCTCAGGAGCTGCTCGGTGGACTCGGAGAACGTGAGGTGCTTCTCCTTCGTCCTCCCGTTGGGCTGGCCTCCCTGCGACAGGATGGGACCGTTGTTCACGGGTAGCGGCTGCGCGTCCTTGTCGTCATCGGCGCTCGA
>NC_061849.1:12920261-12932761 GCF_019202785.1 Penaeus chinensis
CACACACACACACACAGCCATTTGATCAGTTTTTGTATATTTGGAAAGTTCGATGCACACACACACACACACACACACACACACACACACACACACACACACACACACACACACACACACACACACACACACACATACACACACACGGTCCTTCCTGTGAACAGATGAAGGAAAGTGATAGTGAAGATGGTAAGGAAAAACGATGTTATACTGAAAACAATTATGAATGTGTAACTTTGCAATAATAATGATTGTGATGGCGTGCTGATCATCAAGATGACATTAATGGTTGCGCTACCTATCAGAATAAATAACCTAACCATAAATAACCAGCTGTTCAAAGTATTAAATGTCGAATCCACGGATTCTAGGAATTACTAGAATGCTCATATATCTTGAAACTAACAGTGCCTCGGACATTTCTCCAGTATCATAACAAACATTTAATTACGCTATTTACTATTACGAAATATCGAGAGAAGGGAAAAGCAGGAGAGATTTTGTACAAACTTCTTAAACTATTCTGTGGATCGACTTTGACAAAATGTTTCAAAATGTTATTCTACTTCTTTCTCTCTCTCTCTCTCTCTCTCTCTCTCTCTCTCTCTCTCTCTCTCTCTCTCTCTCTCTCTCTCTCTCTTCATTCCTCTCACTCACACTCACAATGTTTTCTTTGTCCCTGCTTCACATTCGCACGAGGAACACGGGAACTTTGTGCATTCCGACTGCTGTTCAAGGAACATACAAAGTGGCTCTGAGTCTGAACAAATCGTATGAACTTATCTTAAGCGTATGATTTAAAAACGGAAAAACGAAGATAAGAGGATGAAAAGAAGATACAGAAGAAAGAGGAGAAGAAGCAAAGGAGGAAGAGAGAGAAAAAATGAAGATCAAGTTAATGAAAATGAAAATGAAAAGAAAAAAGACATTGTGTGATACATACGTGTCACACAATGATGTAACATATAATTAGGTAGGGAATTTTATAAAAATAACAGTTTCATAAAGAGAATATTAGTAATTATGATAATATAATGATAATGATAATAATGAAGGCAATGATAATGATAATAATGAAGGCAATAATAATGATATGTAAAGACGGTGACGTAATAATAATGATAATAATGGTGATGATGGTGTTGATGACAATAACATCAATAAAAATAATAGTAATAACAACAATGACGACAATAATAATAATAATGATAATAGAATATTAATAGTAATAATAATATAATTAATAATAATAATAATAATAAAATATTAATAGTAATAATAATATAATTAATAATAATAATAATAATAATAACGATAATGATAATAATGACAATTATGATATTAAATACAACACTAACATCAATGAAAACTACAATAAACAACAATGGCGAATGATAAACGAAGGATGATAAAAAAACAACAACAAAATATTATGATAAACCTGTTAAACCAGTGACTTCTCGTGATCCTCTTGGTTCGCGCAAAGGCCGTCTGCTTGTCAGGGCATTAGTCAAAGCACCTGTGAAGTCGGAACAAACCTGCTTCACTGAACGCCGGTCTTAATTAGTTTGCATGCCTCGTCGCCGTCTGAGTCAGCCAGGCACCGCAGTCCCTTTCAATCGTCAGGATGAAGAATATAAATTTCACTGGACAGTCAGCAAGAAGGAGGTTATTCTCACTGAATCGTCAGCGAGGAGAAAGCTAATCCCTCTGAATCGTCGGTCAAGAGGAAACTAATCCCTCTGAATCGTCAGCCAAGAGGAAACTAATCCCTCTGAATCGTCAGCCAAAGGAAACTAATCCCTCTGAATCGTCAGCCAAGAGGAAACTAATCCCTCTGAATCGTCAGCCAAGAGGAAACTAATCCCTCTGAATCGTCAGCCAAGAGGAAACTAATCCCTCTGAATCGTCAGCCAAAGGAAACTAATCCCTCTGAATCGTCAGCCAAGAGGAAACTAATCCCTCTGAATCGTCGGTCAAGAGGAAACTAATCCCTCTGAATCGTCAGCCAAGAGGAAACTAATCCTTCTGAATCGTCAGCCAAAGGAAACTAATCCCTCTGAATCGTCAGCCAAGAGGAACCTAATCCTTCTGAATCGTCAGACAAGAGGAAACTAATCCCTCTGAATCGTCAGCCAAGAGGAAACTAATCCCTCTGAATCGTCAGCCAAGAGGAAACTAATCCCTCTGAATCGTCAGCCAAGAGGAAACTAATCCCTCTGAATCGTCAGCCAAGAGGAAACTAATCCCTCTGAATCGTCAGCCAAGAGGAAACTAATCCCTCTGAATCGTCAGCCAAGAGGAAACTAATCCCTCTGAATCGTCAGCCAAGAGGAAACTAATCCCTCTGAATCGTCGGTCAAGAGGAAACTAATCCCTCTGAATCGTCAGCCAAGAGGAAACTAATCCCTCTGAATCGTCAGCCAAGAGGAAACTAATCCCTCTGAATCGTCAGCCAAGAGGAAACTAATCCCACTGAATCGTCAGCCAAGAGGAAACGTCAGCCAAGAGGAAACTAATCCCTCTGAATCGTCGGTCAAGAGGAAACTAATCCCTCTGAATCGTCGGTCAAGAGGAAACTAATCCCACTGAATCGTCAGCCAAGAGGAAACGTCAGCCAAGAGGAAACTAATCCCTCTGAATCGTCGGTCAAGAGGAAACTAATCCCTCTGAATCGTCGGTCAAGAGGAAACTAATCCCTCTGAATCGTCAGCCAAGAGGAAACTAATCCCTCTGAATTGTCAGCCAAGAGGAAACTAATCCCTCTGAATCGTCAGCCAAGAGGAAACTAGTCCCTCTGAATCGTCGGTCAAGAGGAAACTAGTCCCTCTGAATCGTCAGCCAAGAGGAAACTAGTCCCTCTGAATCGTCGGTCAAGAGGAAACTAGTCCCTCTGAATCGTCAGACAAGAGGAAACTAATCCCTCTGAATCGTCAGCCAAGAGGAAACTAATCCCTCTGAATCGTCAGCCAAGAGGAAACTAATCCCTCTGAATCGTCGGTCAAGAGGAAACTAATCCCTCTGAATCGTCAGCCAAGAGGAAACTAATCCTTCTGAATCGTCAGCCAAAGGAAACTAATCCCTCTGAATCGTCAGCCAAAAGGAAACTAATCCCTCTGAAACGTCAGCCAAGAGGAAACTAATCCCTCTGAATCGTCAGCCAAAGGAAACTAATCCCTCTGAATCGTCAGCCAAAGGAAACTAATCCCTCTGAATCGTCAGCCAAGAGGAAACAAATCCCTCTGAATCGTCAGCCAAAAGGAACCTAAACCCTCTGAATCGTCAGCCAAGAGGAAACGAATCCCTCTGAATCGTCAGCCAAGAGGAAACTAATTCCTCTGAATCGTCAGCCAAGAGGAAACTAATCCCTCTGAATCGTCAGCCAAGAGGAAACTAATCCCTCTGAATCGTCAGCCAAGAGGAACCTAATCCCTCTGAATCGTCAGCCAAGAGGAAACTAATCCCTCTGAATCGTCAGCCAAGAGGAAACTAATCCCTCTGAATCGTCAGCCAAAGGAACCTAATCCCTCTGAATCGTCAGCCAAGAGGAACCTAATCCCTCTGAATCGTCAGCCAAGAGGAAACTAATCCCTCTGAATCGTCAGCCAAGAGGAAACTAATCCCTCTGAATCGTCAGCCAAGAGGAAACGAATCCCTCTGAATCGTCAGCCAAGAGGAACCTAATCCCTCTGAATCGTCAGCCAAGAGGAACCTAATCCCTCTGAATCGTCAGCCAAGAGGAACCTAATCCTTCTGAATCGTCAGCCAAGAGGAAACTAATCCCTCTGAATCGTCAGCCAAGAGGAAACGAATCCCTCTGAATCGTCAGCCAAGAGGAAACTAATTCCTCTGAATCGTCGGTCAAGAGGAAACTAATCCCTCTGAATCGTCGGTCAAGAGGAAACTAATCCCTCTGAATCGTCAGCCAAGAGGAAACTAATCCCTCTGAATCGTCAGCCAAGAGGAAACTAATCCCTCTGAATCGTCGGTCAAGAGGAAACTAATCCCTCTGAATCGTCGGTCAAGAGGAAACTAATCCCTCTGAATCGTCAGCCAAAGGAACCTAATCCCTCTGAATCGTCAGCCAAGAGGAAACTAATCCCTCTGAATCGTCAGCCAAGAGGAAACTAATCCCTCTGAATCGTCAGCCAAGAGGAAACTAATCCCTCTGAATCGTCAGCCAAGAGGAAACTAATCCCTCTGAATCGTCAGCCAAGAGGAAACTAATCCCTCTGAATCGTCAGCCAAGTTGAAACTAGTCCCTCTGAATCGTCAGCCAAGAGGAAACTAATCCCTCTGAATCGTCAGCCAAGAGGAAACTAATCCTTCTGAATCGTCAGCCAAGAGGAAACTAATTCCTCTGAATCGTCGGTCAAGAGGAAACTAATCCCTCTGAATCGTCGGTCAAGAGGAAACTAATCCCACTGAATCGTCAGCCAAGAGGAAACGTCAGCCAAGAGGAAACTAATCCCTCTGAATCGTCGGTCAAGAGGAAACTAATCCCACTGAATCGTCAGCCAAGAGGAAACGTCAGCCAAGAGGAAACTAATCCCTCTGAATCGTCGGTCAAGAGGAAACTAATCCCTCTGAATCGTCGGTCAAGAGGAAACTAATCCCACTGAATCGTCAGCCAAGAGGAAACGTCAGCCAAGAGGAAACTAATCCCTCTGAATCGTCGGTCAAGAGGAAACTAATCCCTCTGAATCGTCGGTCAAGAGGAAACTAATCCCACTGAATCGTCAGCCAAGAGGAAACGTCAGCCAAGAGGAAACTAATCCCTCTGAATCGTCGGTCAAGAGGAAACTAATCCCTCTGAATCGTCAGACAAGAGGAAACTAATCCCTCTGAAACGTCAGCCAAAGGAAACTAATCCCTCTGAATCGTCAGCCAAGAGGAAACTAATCCCTCTGAATCGTCAGCCAAGAGGAAACTAATCCCTCTGAATCGTCAGCCAAGAGAAAATTAAATCCACTGGATCGTAAACGTGCAGAAGCCAAAGACCAAACGACGGAAAAAAGATTCAAGAGGAAAAGATTCCAGAGCTCAGCGAAAAAGAAAAAAAAAGAAAAAATAATAAAATAAGAAGAAAAAAGAAAAAAAAAATAAGAAAACGAAAATCAGCGGTTAAACTTAAAAAAGACGTTCCTAGGAGCGACGTTCCTATTCTTCTCTCCCTCACCTCGCTCGAAGAGTTGAACGTGTGGACGCCATCTTGCACGTGGAAGTTCTGCGGGAGAGCCGTCCCTTCCACCAGGAGCGACGACTTCAGCAGCACCACCAGCGCCCGCAGCATGAACGACCCGAAGAGGTGGAGGTGCAGGAGGTTCCTCGGACATCGTAATTTCCTGTAGGAGGAGGGAGGAAGGAGGAGGGAAGGAGGGAAGGAGGAGGGAGGGGGAAGGGGGAAGGAGGTAGGAGGAAAGAGGGAAGAGGAAGAAAGGAAGAGGAGGGAGGAAGGGGAGGAGAAGGGAGGGGGAGGGAGGAAGGGGAGGAGGAGGGAGGAAGGGGAGGAGGAGGGAGGAGGAGGAGAAGGAGGAGGAGGAGGAGGAGCAAGAGGAGGAGAATGACGATAAGGGAGAAGGAGGATGACGATGAGGATGAGGATTAGGAGGGAGGAGGATGAGGAGGAAGGGGGATTAGGAGGAAGGAGGATTAGGAGGAAGGAGGATAAGGATTAGGATTGAGGAGGAGGAGAAATAGATTAGAATAGATTAGTTCATCTCAGTTTTGATTAAGATTAGATACCTGAAATGCAAAACTGATATTGATTAGCTTTGGTTTATCCGAAAATGGAAACAGCATTACTATAAAGTAGTAAATCAGACGAGACATAATGTTTTGCTATTTCTGCATTCACCAGACTACAGAGAAGGAAAAAAAGAAAAAGGAAGAAAGAAAGAGAGAAAGAGAGAAATAAATGAACGAAAGAATAAATAAATGGAGACAGAGAATAGATGCGTAACATTGCTCCTATATTCGTCATTTCACAACGAATGGAAGAGAGAAAGGAAAAATAGAGAGAAAGAGAGAAATAAATAAACGAATAAATTAATAAATAAACGAAGAGACATCAAACTGCCTTGCTCTCCGTCTCAAACACTCTCCTGAAGGTTTTAGCCTCAATGCTCCTAGTTTTACACCTCATGGGAAAAAAAAAAAAAAAAAAAAAATTACGGCGACACTCAATTTATTATTAAAGAAAATTTGCTGATTTCTTCCCCAGAATTTATCGTCAGATTTTGAATAATGCTTAGAGGAATGAATGAAGGAATGAAGGAAGGAAGGAATGAAGGAAGGAAGGGAGGAAGGTAGGGAGGACGAAAGGAAAGAGGGAGGGAAGGAAGGAAGGAAAGTAGAAAGGAAAGAGGGAGGGAAGGAAGGAAGGAAGGGAGGAAGGTAGGGAGGACGAAAGGAAAGAGGGAGGGAAGGAAGGAAGGAAAGTAGAAAGGAAAGAGGGAGGGAAGGAAGGAAGGAAAGAAGCAAGGTAGGAGGAAAGGAAAGAGGGAGAGAAGGAAGGAAGGAAGGAAGGAAGGATAGAAGGAGGGAATGAATAAATTAATGAATGCAGGAGAAAAAAGCAAGGAAGGAAGGAAAGATAAAGGGATTATGAAGAGAACGAGAGTAACGGAGAAGAAAAGGATAAAAAAGAAAGAAGAAAAAAAAAATATATGGTGGAACACAGCCTTGTTATCTCCAGCTATCACTTTAAAATGGTTGTTTTGGATGTCTTGGCAAAGAGTAATGGAAAAAGAGAAGAAAAGGGGGAAATAGGAAGAAAAAGAAACACATTCGCAAAAAAAGAGAGAGAAAAAAAAATGCACATATAGTACAAAACATCCAACCCAATCTTAAATCCCCATTTATTAAAAAAAAAAAAAAAAAAAAAAAAAAAAAAAAAAAAAATGCCAGTCGTACAACAACAGTCTTACGAATCACCTCCTCCCGGCACAGCTCCCTGGCACTGCTCCTGGCACTCAAAACCTTCAATCGACCCCTTCTCCCTCCTCGCTCGGGTCGGGTTTGCCTCGTAACTCACTCGAAATGGAAATCCGAAGTTGTGCAAGGCTTAGGGAGGGGAAAGGGAAGAGGGGAAAGGAGGGGAGGGGAAGGGAGGTTAAGAGAGGGCAGGGAAGGGGAAAGGATGGAAGGGGAAAGGAGGGGAGGAGGGGGAAGGAGGGGAGGGGAAGGGAGGTTAAGGGAGGGCAGGGAAGGGGAAAGGAGGGGAGGAGGGGAAAGGAAGGGAGGGGAAAGGAGGAGAGGAGAGGAAAGGAAGGGAGGGGAAGGGAGGGGAAGGGAGGTTAAGGAAGGGCAGGGAAGGGGAAAGGAGGGGGGAAAGGATGGAAGGAGAAAGGAGGGGAGGAGGGGAAAGGAGGGAAGGCAGGGGAGGAGAGGAAAGGAGGGAAGGCAGGGGAGGAGAGGGCAGAGAAGAGAGGAGGGAAGAGGGGTAGGGTAGGGTATCTCCGCCATGATGCTTGTAACCGATAGATACTAAATTTCACTAGAATTTGACTAGAATCGCATGGGTTAGAGTTAAACTAGGCTGGATTCTGACGATATTGTCTATGGGTCAAGTTCGCTTACGGTTTAACAAATTCAGGGCATGTGTATAGTGGCCTCCTATTTGTCTTCTTTATATTGAAATGACTAAGATGGAATATTTTTTTTTCAAAAGTATATGTTAATCGTCATACTAGTGGAGGAGTTGGAGGCCGTGTCATTGAGAACGTTAACTCCCAACACATTCCCAGACGTGCGCGCGCACACACACACCAACACACACACACACAGAAGACCCAAAGAGACTCATTCAGAGATTTAATTAACCTTCGACAGCACACCACGGGTATTCCAGCGTTTCACCCTCAGCTTCCAAGCCAACACTACGTTAATATAATCATTCGTAACAAGAAGCCAAGTATCAATCAGGGAACCTCATTACTCTCCCAATTACTTTTTATGATTACTTCGCCGGCTAAAATGAATGCATATATGTGTGTTAATTCACTCGATGCAAATGAAGTTTACGTAAAAAATGTACATTACATAATGAACTGCGAAGTCGTGAGCTGGACGCAGCAGAGGACGAAGGTGACTCGTCTCTTGATCACGTGACTATGCTGCGTCTCAGAAAAAAAATGGCAACGCCAAAATTTAATAAAAATGGTGTTAAGGCAGCAAACTTTGATTAAGAAAACAATAAAAAAAAAAATGCATGCATGTTTTAATAACACAAACATGAAAAAACAAATATAATTAAGTTTCACCTGATTGAAAAAAAAAAACTTGGCGAATCGGAATTCTCCAGAGCTTGAGGTGAGTTGCCAATTTCTTATTTTTCCCCCTCAATTTTAAGGCCATATAAAAAGGAAGCCGTACGCACATACTCCAGGTAATCACACCTCGCCCTTCGAAACAGATGTTATCATTAAGAGGTCGGCATCGATCTAATCCCCGAGACAATGGGGTGGCATGGGGTTGCCGATTACCTCATTTCGCGAGACATTTGATTCCTTGTCATCTGTTGATGACGAATACTAGTAATAATAGTAATAATGAAAATGTGAAAATGTGAATCGAAACGAAGAAGAAGAATAAAAGGAATAATAAGAAGAAGAAAGAAAAGAAAAAAGGAAGAATGAAGAGGAGTAGAAAAAACAAAGACACGTATGTATTTTTTAGATTTTTATTTGCAATCCACTTCATTGGGATGGCTTAGGGAGAAAGGAATGATATATTCTTGGATATAATGATTGGGATGTTCTTTTCATTAACAAGAATTTATGGAATGGTTTGAGCTCTAGGAAAATAATACAGTAAAGGGAACTTAATGAAAATTAACCCCTAAATAAGGTTATCATTTTCGAGAAAATAAAAAAATAAATAACAGTCACAAATGCTTGCAAATTATGCTAACATTTTATTGATTTCTTGACACATCGAAGGATGATACAAAAAAACAATATACCTTGGGTGGAATAAGTAGCAGAGGTTTTCAAGATACTTGTCTTAATGGCACGGATATAAAAAACAACAACTAACAAACAAACTATCTCGTATCCTCATTAAATCGAGCAAAACTCAAATAAAATCATAAGAACCAAAACACCACCAATTCATTTGTTTATTAAAAAGCCTTCACTCTGACAATCTCAGAAAAACGAATTCCCACAACAGGATCGGACACCATAACATCTAATTGCCTTTCACTTATATTTTCGTCAGTTTATCAAGTAGACTCCATTCTGACAACATAAGAAAAACGTCCAGAAGATCCAATTCCCTTCCACATATATTTTCCTCTAGCCATCAGTTTATCAAACAAGACTCCACGCTGACGACTTTAGAACAAATTCTCATAACAGGATCCATGAGATCTATTTCCCTTTCGCTTATATTTTCTTCTAACCAAGAGTTTATCAGACGACCAAAGAAGAACAAGTTCCCATAACAGGATCGAACACCACGTCCACGAGATCTAATTCCTTTCCCTTATATTTTCTCCTAGCCATAACGTACTGAGAAGTGTCCGCGCACTGTATTTCCCAGAAGAGACGCGTTGGTTCAAATATCCCGAGGGAGACGATGGATACGATTGCATCCTGACACACTGGTTTTGCTATTTCATTTTCCTCCTTTTTTCACATCATTTCGGAGTTATTTTTCATTGTTCGTTTAATGAATGATTTATTATCCATTCTCTCCTATTTCCCTTTTGTTTTATTTTGTTTATGATTTAAAAGAAATCAGTTATTTATCATTCATTAACTCATCCCCTTTCCAAATGTTTTACAAGCACGTCTCCGCTTAATAATTCACTTTCCTTGCCTAATCTAGCTTTGTCATTTCCAGATCTCTATTTCGTATGTCATGTATCTTTATTGGTAAGGAAGAAGCTACAAATAACATCCTCCATGCCAATATCCCCTACGAAATATTATCTAAACTTCGAAAAGGTAAAACAGATCCGGAAAAGCCGCTTGAGAAATTCGAATGCCTGATTTTGAAGCCGAAGAGAGAGAGTACAAGATCGGCTTATAAAGGCGAGTAAGGAGAGAGAGGGAGAAGGAGAGGGAGAGGGAGAGGGAGAAGGAGAGGGAGAGGGAGAGATAGAGAGAAAGAGGGAGAGATAGAGACAGAGAAGGAGAGATAGAGAGAGAGAGAGAGAGAGAGAGAGAGAGAGAGAGAGAGAGAGAGAGAGAGAGAGAGAGAGAGAGAGAGAGAGAGAGAGAGAAAGAGAGAGAGAGAGAGAGAGAGAGAGAGAGAGAGAGAGAGAGAGAGAGAGAGAGAGAGAGAGAGAGAGAGAGAGAGAGAGAGAGAGGGGGGGGGGAGAGAGAGAGGGGGAGGAAGAGAGAGAGATTAACATATCAAGCTATCAAGATGTTTGCAAAGACGAATGTCAAAAATCAGTCGGAGAGAAAAAGTCAATAATGAAGTCCTCGAAAAGTTGAGGAAGAACGAGACCTGAAGAAGAAAACAGGCGGAAAATAAGAGGGGGGAAAGACAAAGAATATCTGTTGCAGGTGTCACTGAGGGAGGAATGTTGAGGCCAAACGTAAAATACTAAGAAATGCGAAAGCCTAAGAAATATGAATGCCACACACACACACACACACACACACACACACACACACACACACACACACACACACACACACACACACACACACACACACACCGTATGCCCCGACATATAACCAGAGAAAGCCAGGAGGCAAAGGGAGACAAATGAACCCGAAGACTCACCTGAGGGAGGCGAGGATGACGAAGGAGATGAGGAGGGTCGCCAGGGACACGCTGTAGCCCACTACCGACATCTGCTTGATGGACGGCAGCCATTCCTGCGGAGACACAAGTGGGACCTCGTTACTAGTAGGAGGTGAGAGGGGAGAGGGGAAGAGGGGGAGAGGGATGGCAGAGGGGAGGTGGTAGAGGGGAGGCGGTAGGGAAGAGGTAGGGTTAGGGAAGGTGAAGGGAATAGGATGAAAGGAAGGGAATGGGAAAATGGTAAGGGGGAAAAGGGGTATAGAAGGGGGGGGGGAAAGGGGGAAATGGGGAGGGTTACGAAAAGGGGAAGGAAAAGGGAGGGGCAAGAGCGGAGGAAGGAAGTGCAATGTAAGGTTGAGGGTGAAAGGGGGACGGGAAAGGTAACGGAAAATTAAGTTGTAAGGGAGATGAAGAAGAGGAAGATGCAGTGGAAGGAAGAAGGATAAGGAGAAGAGGAAACGAGCAAGGAAAGGAGCAAGGTATTAGCTAGCGGTAGGGGAGGGAACGGGGAAAGTATAGTGACAGGGAATGGGGAAGCTGGGGAAATATAGTGACAAGGAGAGGGAGACAGGGAAATATAGTGACAAGAGGTGGGAGACTAGGAAAGTATAGTGACAGGGGGAGGAGGAGAGGGAGAAACTGCAGTGATAGGGAGAGGGAAGGGGAGAAAACATAGTGACAGGGATAGAGAGAAAGATGTAGAGAAAACAGGGCAATGGCACTGTCATGGGGGAGAGCAAGAATAGAGAAGGGAGTGTGGGAGTAAGAGAAAATACGTACTCAAGAAGAATGGTCTTAACAAAGAGCGAGCGTTAGATACCTTTTCCTTCGAGGAGAAAAAAGTATATTTTCTCTTCACTCAAGGGAGAAAGGCAGACTGGCCAAGAGGATAAAAAGAAAAATAAAGAATTTGAAGGAAGAAGGGAGAGGAGAGTAGGGACGAAGGCTAAATAAACGCGGAATTAACACGAAATAAACACCCAGCAACCATGCAGAGACATGCAGCGCCTGACAGTTTAATTAATGAATTGTGAATTGCCTCCGCTTGACACACGTAGCTACACACACTCTGACTTCCCTGAATGTTATGAAATCCTTCCGGACTCTGAACATTATCCTTTACATCTCCAGTGTTGATTATAACAAATTTTCTTCTCAAATTTTTACGATTCAACATCAGATTCATTTTAGCGTCCGGGTTATTCATACAAGGTAAAAGGTAAAGGTAAATGCACGCACACACAGATCTTAGTTCTGATACCAACTGAATTTAATGTCAAAATTCCTTCCTTTTTACCAAGAGCTTGATTACTTTGCTGCACATTCCACATAGAGAGTAAGTGTAGAACATGTATATATCATCGTCTTTATTGCCAACGCACAAGGTTATCACTACACGTCGACAATGTTCAACCCACGTTTCAACTCTTGTACCTGAAACATGCAAAGCGAATAGAGCGCGTGTGCTTCATATTAAAGATTCGAAAAAGACTGACTGGTGAGCTCGGGAGTGGAATGGGATGTTTATTCTTGGTTTACAGCTTGAACTAGTTTGTTAAGTAGATAATGTCAGACGCAACTTACAATCTACTTAACAGCAAAACGTGGATAATTGTAAACGACGATAAACACGCTCAGACACACGCACTCACAAAAAGGGGGATGGGGAAGGGGTTAACACTGAGATAACAAGAAACAAATGTTAAATAACAATAGGTATGTATTCAATGCAATGA
>NC_061849.1:12937761-12940261 GCF_019202785.1 Penaeus chinensis
TGTGTTTAAGTGGCTTTGTTAGTATATGGCTTTGTGTGTCAGTAGCATTGTTAGTATATGGCTTTGTGTGTGTGGTTTTATGTGTGTGTGGCTGTATGTGTGGCTTTATTTGTGTGTGGCCTTGTGTGTGTGTGTGTGGTTTTGTGTGTGCGGCTTTGTGTGTGTGTAACTTTGTGAACTACGAGATTATATAAACTTGGCAAAGTACTAAACAAATAGTTACAAATAATTTATGATATATTCAAAGCTTATTATTACCACATATCATAGCTCAAGGATCGTCATACACAACTAAAGCCATTACGATGAGAATGATTACTTTTACAGTCTGTATCCCTGATCCTCGACAAAGGAAGCTGCAATAACAACATTATTGTTAGAGATTTTTTTTTCTTTTTTTTTGTCAAATATAAACCTATTTAGGGGATAGCAAGGATAGGTGTAAATCAGCTAAATGTAAACAGAATACAAATGTGATAAAGAAGTAGAGAGAGGGAGAGGGATAAGGAGATGGAGAGAGATGGGGAAAGAGATGGAGAGAGAGAGGGAGAGTGGGGGAAAGATGGAGAGAGAGAGAGATGGAGAGAGATAGAGGGAGATGGAGAGAGAGAGGGAGATGGAGGAGATGGAGAGAGAGAGGGAGATGGAGGGAGATGGAGAGAGAGAGAGATATGGAGGGAGATGGAGAGAGAGAGAGATGGAGGGAGATGGAGAGAGAGAGAGAGAGAGAGAGAGAGAGAGAGAGAGAGAGAGAGAGAGAGAGAGAGAGAGAGAGAGAGAGAGAGAGAGGGAGAGAGAGAGCGAGAGAGAGAGAGAGAGAGGGCAAACACAACACACACACCTTTCTCCCTCCTATCCACCCTCCCTCCTTCCCTTCCTCCCTCTCTCCCTCCTTCACCCCCCTCCCTTCGATCCAACCTCTCTCCTTCTCTCCTTCTCCCCCTCCCTCCCTCCCTTCCTCCCTCCCAATCCCTTTCCCCTTCTCTCATCTCTCATAAATATTCCAGAAGCTGTTGCAACTGACGGTCTCGTGGCCTAAGGGGAGGCTGCGAGTGTGCAGTGTCAACATTGCATCAGCAGTCAAAGCCAGAGGGTAATCACGACCTCACACGACACAACATGACCTGAACTTAGTCGTAGGTCGGTGGTCGTGAGGCGTTGCTTGTAGGTGGCAGGTGGTAGGTGGCAGGTGGTAAGTGGCAGGTGGTAAGTGGTAATTAGTTGGTGGTTGGTGGTAGGGCTCAGGTGGTAAGTGGGGGGTGGTTGGTGGCAGATGGTAGGTAGTAGGTGGCAGGCGGTGGGTGGTATGTGGTGAGTGGTGGGTGGTGGGTGGTAGGTAGTAGGTGGCAGGTGGTGGGTGATATGCAGGTAGCAGGAAATAGGTGGTAGGTAGCGGTGGTGGGTGATATGCAGGTAGTAGGAAATAGGTGGTAGGTGGTGGGTGGTGGGTGATATGCAGGCAGCAGGAAATAAGTGGTAGGTGGTGGGTGATATGCAGGTAGCAGGAAATAGGTGGCAGGTGGTGGGTGATATGCAGGCAGCAGGAAATAGGTGGTAGGTGGTAGGTGGTGGGTGATATGCAGGTAGCAGGAAATAGGTGGCAGGTGACAGGTGGTAGGTGGTGGGTGATATGCAGGCAGCAGGAAATAGGTGGTAGGTAGCAGGTGGTAGGTGGTGGGTGACATGCAGGGAGCAGGATATAGGTGGCAGGTGGTAGGTGGTAGGTGGTGGGTGATATGCAGGTAGCAGGAAATAGGTGGCAGGTGGTGGGTGATATGCAGGGAGCAGGAAATAGGTGGTAGGTGGCAGGTGGTGGGTGATATGCAGGTAGCAGGAAATAGGTGGTAGGTGGTAGGTGACATGCAGGTAGCAGGAAATAGGTGGTAGGTGGCAGGTGGTGGGTGATATGCAGGTAGCAGGAAATAGGTGGTAGGTGGTAGGCGGTGGGTGATATGCAGTTAGCAGGAAATAAGTGGTAGGTGGTGGGTGATATGCAGGTAGCAGGAAATAGGTGGTAGGTGGTGGGTGGTGGGTGATATGCAGGTAGCAGGAAATAGGTGGTAGGTCGTGGGTGATATGCAGGTAACAGGAAATAGGTGGTAGGTGGTAGGTGGTGGGTGATATGCAGGTAGCAGGAAATAGGTGGTAGGTGGTAGGTGGTGGGTGATATGCAGGTAGTAGGAAATAGGTGGTAGGTGGTAGGCGGTGGGTGATATGCAGGTAGCAGGAAATAGGTGGTAGGTCGTGGGTGATATGCAGGTAACAGGAAATAGGTGGTAGGTGGTAGGTGGTGGGTGATATGCAGGTAGCAGGAAATAGGTGGTAGGTGGTAGGTGGTGGGTGATATGCAGGTAGTAGGAAATAGGTGGTAGGTGGTAGGCGGTGGGTGATATGCAGGTATCAGGAAATAGGTGGTAGGTGGCGGGTGATATGCAGGTAGCAGGAAATAGGTGGTAGGTGGTGGGTGATATGCAGGTAGCAGGAAATAGGTGGTAGGTGG
>NC_061849.1:12957761-12962761 GCF_019202785.1 Penaeus chinensis
ATATATATATATATATATATATTTTGAGAAAGTTGTTTACGGATTAATAAAATGCCTTAGCTGCTTCTGCATCCTCAAATTATCTTTCTTTCCTCTTTTAACTTTTTCTTTCTTTCTTTTAAGTTTAGTTTGTTTTTATTCCATTTCATGTTATTATTGCTGTTTTTTTCTTTCCCTTTCCTTTTTTGCCTATAATTTGACAGCGTTTTTTGTTTTCTTTTTCTTTTTCTTTTTTTTAATCTCAATTCTCTCTTTCTTTCTTTCGGCTGGCAGCGCAATTTGCCCCTTCTGATTCGAATTCCTTCCACGATCTTTGACCTATGCTGGTCTTTTCTGTCCCATGCAAAATCCTCGGGAGCCAAATTACCAAGGGCGTGGCTCCACTCGCCTTGTCTAATTCTGGAGAGACTGGATTCAAGCCGGGGATCGTTACCCTTCTGCTCAGAGTAAGGAGCACTGTCTGGGGAACGAGACGAGATTTTTGACCAGATTCTGCTGATTCTTTCACGGGCAATGAGAATCGATTTATTGTTAGTTGGAGTTAGTTGAATATTATGTAGTGAAAACGTCAAAAAAATGATTCGATGGCAGAAAAAATGATATCGAGAAAGCGTAGTTGAAGTGTAACCAAAAGAGGCTGGGCGTCCGGAGCTATCTCAGGGAGCATGAGCGACTCTGGGCAGTGAAACCTTGGGATTTGTGTATTGTGGGAGGCAAGGCAGTACTTTGCTATCCTATGCATTCAGTCATATGTCTGAATAAGTTTTTGTGAATAGAATGCGGACAAATACCGAGAATTTCATGGTTATAGAAGTCAAATGCAACCAGTGATAGTCGATAATGAACCCCTAGAGTCGCGCCTTTTGAAGTGAAGTTTGATATCCTGAGGATTTAAAATAGTCTTATAACACAAACACGGAGAAGAAAAAAAAAAAAAAAAAAAAAAAAAGATGCGTTCTACATGCCATTCAGACTGAAGTTTCTACAAAAGGAAGTTTACCGTAAATTCCACACAACGGCGTCAACTTCCTCCAGATTTCCATCAGTCTAGGAAAAAGTTTGCGCGAAAATTGCTAGTGCTGAAGTCCGCGAGGCAAAATGCAATGCAAATAGGTATCAATGTTAATTGCACTTTACCGTAATTGATATTCAATTGGTAATGTTGTCAAGTGTCGATTTTATTTATGCGAAAACACCACGAAAAAAGTCTTTATCACTGTTCATCACTTAAATATTAATTTACTACTGCTATTATAGCTATTATCATTTAAAAATTTAATTTAACGAATAGGAGGACTACGCTGCGGATATCAGATTTGAGAATGAAGATATAATTTTTATTTTTTTGTGTGTGTGAGCATATAAAGTGTATATACACCTTTTAGTATATATAATTCTATAACAAATTGAGTTTGTATCTGAAAGGGACGAATAGAATATTCAAGTGAATAAAAACTCTACTTGAACAAAAAAGGACCCAAAAACGATGAAATATCAATCAAATTTTAAAAACCTGAAATAATAACAACAAAGAACCTAATGCTTGTTAATATGCAAATATATTTTTTTCAATATTTTTGCGAGCCGATTTCACCGCGACATTCGAGACGGCAGACCAAATCCTCATGCATTCTGTACAAAAAATAAATATACAAATAAATACTCTTGAGACTGAAGGAAATTAGAAACAACATTGAAAATAATACCTACCTAATAGCTTTGCCATTCACGTTAGCTGTAATGTGCATTGCTATAATCATTTATAATATTTTCGCAATTAGTCTTCATTACTACCGCGCTCGTTACATGTGATTTAAAGAGAAATGTCAAGAAAATGATGACAAAGACTCTGAGGTTACATATTCTGTTGCTTTTTGGCATATTAATTTAGGAAGTTCCTGTTTCCTGTTGCGTTTCGTGAAGTCAACGGATTCGCTAGGATTTACGTCCCGTTGCGCTGTAAAGAGCAAATTACGTCACATTTGATATTTCTGATTATACGTGATAAGAAAGGCCGCCATGATGATTATAAATTGAAAAAATAAACAAATAAATGATGCGAAGATTACTCGGAAACTATTTCACTAGATATTAAGTTTATATACAGCGTATGAAACCGAAGCCGCTGTCCGAACGAATAAACTAAAGGGTGAACTGCCGAGGAAAATCCGCAAATTATTTGCTATTATTTGCCTCTTTTCGATGCAGTAAATACACTTAGATGTTAAAATACACCTTCTATTTATCATTTTATTACATCTTAACTCTTATAATATACATTTCAGCTTTTGAAATTCTCACCATCAACTGTTACTTTTCACTTTAGAATTTTTTCTCGCCTGATGTTTGACACCGCCACAAAAAAACATCTGGCAGCGTTGCCTGTGACACCTCTCATTAACAGGAAAATTAGTGATATTGCAGTTTCAGTTGTGATGTCACAGGTAAAACCGTGCTGGAAAAGTCGGCTTTTGTCTCTGGTCTGACATCGTTCCCCATTAAGAAGGTAAAAAAAAAGGGGATATAACTTTTTTTTTGTTCCCGAGTTCTCATCCCAAGATCACACCTTTAACGCGGTAAGTCTAAGCTCTTCAGTTTACTATAATTTTTCTTCACACGTTAATCCTATCCTCATCTCCCTCCTTTTCTTCTCTTTCCTCCTCCCTCTTTCACATCTTCTAATTTTTCTCTTTCATCTTTTCACCTCTAATTCCTCTTTCCCTCCTCCTCTTTTCGTCTCCCTTCCTTCCATCCTTCCCGTCTTTTCCTCTCTCTTTTCCTTCTCGTTTCACTAATTTCTTCTACTTCTCATTTCTCTCCTTTACCTTTTCTCTTCCACCATTTCTCCCCCTATTACCCTCCCCCCCCCCTATTATCTATACATCTATTCCCTTCTTTTCTCCCTTTTCATTCCAATCCTTCTGATATTTGCAAGTTCTCACTCTCCTTCATTTCACTTCCTTTTATAACTATCCTCTCCCCCTTTTCGTCCGCCCCTTTTAGCCTCTCTCTCTGTTAAACAATTACTTAATTTGTTTAAATCCACTGAAGGTCGGCGACTTGTTTTGTTTTTGATATGTGTGTGATATAATGCCCGACGTGAGTTCTTGGCATGTTTTACTATACTGGAAACGCCTCTTTCTTTACACAAGCCAATTGGGGTGTGGCATCAGTGATTATTGTGCTATTATTATCAATTTATCCTTTTTATCGTTAAGTATTTAAGGGGTTAGGCATCTAATAGGTTTATATACTAGTGGTAAAAACAATACTTAAGATCTCATTCGTATGACTACAAGATTATACCTAATTAAAAAAAAAGAAAAAAAAAAAGAGCTCTGCCATTAGTGTACAACTTATAAGAGAAAAAAACAAGCATTTGGTATTGAGACGATATATGATAAACAATTAGAGGATGGAATTATACCGACATTAAAAAAACAGTAAATACGGTTATATTCACATAGCTATTATGTGATACACACAGGGCTGGAAAACAACAAAATGATTTGCCAGTAGAATATAAAATCATCGCATATGGAAGAAATATTCAAATACCTTCTTGAAGTCTCGGTAAACCTTTGTCTTGTCCTTGATTCCCAACCGTGCAATGATATTCCACTGCCAAAGGACACACTAGTTCGTTGTCCTTGGCCACTGGAAGTAAAATCCAGCTCTGGACGTCATCGGCTTACTCGCCACTCGCTTTTCTGGACAGGCTTTTCGGTTGTTTGAATAAATTGCATGCGTCGTTTTCCGGTTGTTTGGTTAAAATGAATTCGTCGTTTGCCGTTTTTTTGTTGTTGTTATACATCATTTGTTTTGTTATAAATAATTTGTTATAAATCGTCGTCGTTGTCGTTTCTGTTTTTACTGTTTCTAGATAACGGATTTTATCCCCAGCGAAGATCTGGTTAAAGTATGTACGTGTCGCTGCCAGTTTTTTTTCCGTTAGTAAACTAATTCTCCGAAATGGTATCTCCAGGAAGTTCTTTGTTCTCGATTTTCTTAATAAGTTCATCAGTTAATACGTGCAATTGTTGCATGATCTCTCAGCTGGAGTTGCCGCAACCAGAATCCAGCGATTTCTGTTCCCGATCATCGTGAATGACGGTCTCCGAAAGGCTGGAAACCCAGGGCTGCCAGAACTAAAATCGCTGCAACAGATCGACCAAAATGGATTGTATTTATTATAAACTTTTTTCTCGTTTAAGAGGTATTATTAAAAAAAAAAAAAAAAAAAAAAAAAGGAGCGCGTAATACAGACCAACGCAGACGGTACTAACCATACATTTCTTTAAACCTATCTCAGAACTAGAGATTTTCAGTTGGTTGTGTTCTGACGTCGGTGTGCGGACCAGACGAAAAAATGTCGAGGACTATTCATCATCGCAAAATGACATTCTCTTCCGGAAAATAAGTCACGCTCCGAACTCTGCAATGTATGTAATATGGACTATCATAAATTTAACCTATCACTTTACTAATAATTTCTTGGTTTCAGCCCTTAAGCATTAGGACAACGCTATTACCATCACTCTCTGCTCTTGATATTTTAACGGCTGTACACAATGGATGTTAATGTGGCTTTTAATGTGCGTTTTTTCCCTCTGCGTTCGCAATTACCAACCTCTTTACCAGCGAGGTCCTCTTGGGTTAGATTTAATTTCCCAACGACCAGGTTTTGGAAAGATCTTTCTGCTCAACGAACCGGCATTATGAACTAATAACAAAACTTACCTTACCAGTTTCGTCTTGTAATTGAAAGGTTTTTAAAAGTTAGGGATTCAATTAAACGCGTGGCAGTATCTCTGTCAGATTAATCGTCTGTAATTATATAACCATTCTTTGTTATTAAAAAGACTGAACTATTTAGTATACGCTCATATGAAAATATTGTGATATATATATATCAAATATATATATGTATGTATACATGTATGTGTGTATGTATGTATATGTGTGATTGTGAGTGTCAGTGTGAGTGCGAGTGTGAATGC
>NC_061849.1:12972761-12975261 GCF_019202785.1 Penaeus chinensis
AGGTAGAAAACTATAATGTTTCGATTTATGTCTTGTCAAAAATTGTATTAAGGCAACCATGCGGGTCCGTTAAACTTCTTGTTTTATTAATTTTCATTCTTGTGTTAATAATTCTCATTTACACAGTGTCTGCACATGCTACAGAGCCTGTGGAGATGACAGTTTCATATACAGACCCATATTTAACCAATAAGCAAACTAGGCAACAGGAGCGAGGTGCCCCTGCGTCGAGAGAGTACACATAGAGGATGTTCAGCCTCAATAAATGCAAAGCGAAGCCAATCATCCACTTGTACGCCGACCATAACCTCACACTGCACAGTACACACCTGCTAATACAATACTCAAAGAGCTCGGTGTTATGCTGAACACAAAGCTAAAGTTCATCTCACATACAGGACATAAAACAAACTGTACCCAACTTTTGTTGAGGAAGGAAGTACATGGCTGCACACAAGAAACAAATCATACTGCTTACGACTACTCGGCGCTGGGGTACTGAGCCGCAGTCAGGGACCCGAACACTTAAAAACAAATATAAACGAACGAAATTGATCAATTCTTTGTAAGTCATGGCTCACAGCGCGCAATTACTCACGAAATTCCAGGATCACAAACCGAATTAAAAGAAAAATCGACTTGGATTCCCTCAGTATTTAGGCGAACACAAATAATTCAAATAAACAAAAATGAACACGTGAAAAAAACTATCAACATCGATACCCCTAAAACACATCCAAAATTTCAATGCATTCCTCACTACAACATGTTATTGCAGCTTACTACAGAATATCATAGATAGCAAAATAGCAGACGAGTTTAAACATCAAATACTTGAATACCTCGAAACACATAAACATATACACACAATTCCTACTTTCATACATACCCTATAAAACTAACAGCTTTTTCCTTTCTCCGTAATGAAAACGGCATACTCATAAATATGCCTGATATACACTGAAACAACACGCTATGTATTATATCTTGAGACTGAAACATATACATTGTGTGCGCGTGTATAGAAAGGGGAGGGGGGTACCGTGATGTAGTTGTTACGCCGTGCATCAGGAAGGTCTGTGAAAGCAAGGGCACGAATCTAAGCTATGGTCCGAGGTCATAAGACATTCATTTATATCAGTCTCTACCTGACAAATAAAACCCGAGGGAGTTCCTGGCCTAAAAGCGGTCACACGCACACATACTCCTGTGCTGTGTGTGTGTGTGTAAGTGTGTGTGTGTGTAAGTGTGTGTGTGTGTGTGTGTGTGTGTGTGTGTGTGTGTGTGTGTGTGTGTGTGTGTGTGTGTGTGTGTGTGTGTGTGTGTGTGTGTGTGTGTGTGTGTGTGTGTGTGTGTGTGTGTGTGTGTGTGTGTGTGTGTGTGTGTGTGTGTGTGTGTGTGTGTGTGTGTTTATGTGTGTGTGTGTATTTGAGTGAGTCTACGTATCTGTCTTGGTAGAGGAAAGGGAGAAGGGGACAGGTATGCGAGGCCTGAGATAAGGGGTTAATACTTAGGTAGAAAAAAACATATGGGACTTCATTTTAACTGCATAATTTTCTCACGAAGGATTTAGCACATTTCCGTCTCTCTTTTACACTATAGTTTCCCCTCTAATCTAATTTTCTTTTATGAATTCGCTTTTTGTTAAAAATATATGTGGATATAGTTTCAATTTATGGTATGGAATACGTGACGTTTTGAACTATACCGAATCAAAAATATGATATAAAATACATTCACATCATTTTTTTCCCCAACCAATATATAACATATATATAGCAAAACCTTCCACACACCGAAAAACACAATTACCCTGTAAACTCAGGATACAGGATATGAAGAGCTTTCTGGAATCACGCAACTCTTAACGCCTTTGTTGCAGTGAACCAGAATTCCTCAATCAATATTCTCCTTTTCTCTCCGTCCTTCAGCCAGTATTATTCCTTACTCCATTTGTTTGTTTTTCTGTATATTCTTATTTTTAATTACCATTCACAACTGTAGAAAAAGATGTTTTAATAAGAATGAAATACGTCACAAAAGAAACGGAGTGAGCTGCCGTGCATTTTCATTCGAACTTTTCCTATATTAGTCACAATTATCTCACAAAAAAAAAAAAAAAAAGATTTCGCAAGGAAGGCATGGATCAAAAATAGTACTGACTATTGTAAAAGTGCAGATGTGTTACAGGTTTACAGCAATTTACAGTGTTTTAGAAAACAAGTCGCAATATTAAATATTTTGACGCGTGATCAGTGCCATCTAGTGGTAAATGACTATACAGATAGTTTTCGAATAACCTTGTGCTTTAAGCTCTATGTTTAGTTCCACTTTCTATTTTTACTTCGACCAAGCTGTGTTACTACACAAAAAAAGGAAAAGAAAGAAAAAAAAAAGTATCTTCCTTGGTCCAAATTTACTTTCACTAAATCTTTCCTTACGCAGAATACAATGGGATTCATAATTGTCCGCCGAATGAAAGCGGACACCGTTCATAAAG
>NC_061849.1:12980261-12982761 GCF_019202785.1 Penaeus chinensis
AAAAGGGAAAAAAGAAAAGAAACAAGAAGTCGAAACAATAAAAAAGAAAAAGGAGAAAGAAGAAAAAGGAAAAAAAGAAAAGAAACAAGAAGTCGAAACAATAAAAAAGAAAAAGGAGAAAGAAGAAAAAGGGAAAAAAGAAAAGATATAAGAAGCCGAAACAATAAAAAAGAAAAAGGAGAAAGAAGAAAAAAGGGAAAAAGAAAAGAAATAAGAAGCCGAAACAATAAAAAAGAAAAGGGAGAAAGAAGAAAAAGGGAAAAAAAGAAAAGATATAAGAAGCCGAAACAATAAAAAAGAAAGAGGAGAAAGAAGAAAAAGGGAAAAAAGAAAAGAAACAAGAAGCCGAAACAATAAAAAAGAAAAAGGAGAAAGAAGAAAAAAGGGGAAAATAGAAATGAAATAAGACGTCGAAACAATAAAAAAAATGAGGAGAAAGAAGAAAAAGGGGAAAAATAAAAAAAAAGAAGTCGAAACAATAGAAAAGAAAAAGGAGAAAGAAGAAAAAGGGAAAAAAGAAAAGACATAAGAAGCCGAAACAATAAAAAAGAAAAAGGAGAAAGAAGAAAAAGGGAAAAAAGAAAAGATATAAGAAGCCGAAACAATAAAAAAGAAAGAGGAGAAAGAAGAAAAAGGGAAAAAGAAAAGAAATAAGAAGCCGAAACAATAAAAAAGAAAAAGGAGAAAGAAGAAAAAGGGAAAAAATAAAAAAAAAATAAAAAGTCGAAACAATAAAAAATAAAAAGGAGAAAGAAGAAAAAGGGGAAAAAAGAAAAAATAATAAAAAGTCGAAACAATAAAAAAGAAAAAGGAGAAAGAAGAAAAAGGGGAAAAAGAAAAGAAATAAAAAGTCGAAACAATAAAAAAGAAAAAGGAGAAAGAAGAAAAAGGGAAAAAAGAAAAGAAACAAGAAGTCGAAACAATAAAAAAGAAAAAGGAGAAAGAAGAAAAAGGGAAAAAGAAAAGATATAAGAAGTCGAAACAATAAAAAAGAAAAAGGAGAAAGAAGAAAAAGGGAAAAAAGAAAAGAAACAAGAAGTCGAAACAATAAAAAAAGGAGAAAGAAGAAAAAGGGAAAAAAGAAAAGAAACAAGAAGTCGAAACAATAAAAAAGAAAGAGGAGAAAGAAGAAAAAGGGGAAAAAATATAAAATAAGAAGTCGAAACAATAAAAAAGAAAAAGGAGAAAGAAGAAAAAAGGGAAAAAAGAAAAGATATAAGAAGTCGAAACAATAAAAAAGAAAAAGGAGAAAGAAGAAAAAAGGGGAAAAAAAAAGAAAAAAGAAGAGGTCGAAACAAGAAAAAGAAAAAAGGAAAACAAAAAGTTGTTAAATCTGTTTCCACAATTGTTCTCTTCCTTAAATACATTTGTTACTTAGTCAACACAATTTGCCTTTTCCTTAATTAATGTCGAAAGATTCTGAGAAATAATTACCAGTTGTGGAAAAGATAAGAAACTGATATTATAAATAAAATTAAAAAATGATGATGGTGAGGATGATGATGAAAGCAAGACACGAATGATAACAAAAAAAAGAAAAACAAAAAAAATGTAAAAAAATATAATTGAGAATAAATATTTTCATAATACAAGAGATGCTTTTAGCCGGTTTCGAATAAGCCTTCGTTAGAAATACATAGATATATTCGAAACCAGGGAAATACATTTGCTTTATGAAGATATCTATTCTCATGAATAACTTTTCTATATTTGTCGCAATGGGTAAAAAGAAAATGCTAGAAAATGAGGAAAAAAAAAACCCAGAAGAATTAAGAAATTCGAGAAAAAAGGAAGAAACAATAACTAACGTAGGACTTAAGAAAAAAATCATTAGTTTTCATTAAACTTCAAGAAAACGAAATATAGACTGCCATGTATCATTTCTCTTTTATTTTGCCTTTGTTCACGCATCCTTGCACTTTATTTCACTATATTCTTCGTATTTCTTCTATTGTATTAATTTTCTCATTTCTTTCAAGTTATATATTTCAAATCAATACTCTCTGTATTTTCACTTATTTATTTATTTATTGTTCAACGGGCACAAACCCAGCAGTGATTTGAGCTTAATCCGCTTGAGACCTTTAAATGCAGAGCTGATATACAGAATATGCGGAAATTGCTCTCGTCGATAATCTCTCTCTCTCTCTCTCTTGTTCTCGCTCTCTCTCTCTTTCTCTCTCTCTCTCTCTCTCTCTCTCGCTCTCTCTCTCTCTCTTTCTCTCGCTCTCTCGCTCTCTTTCTCTCTCTCTCTCTCTTGTTCTCGCTCTCTCGCTTTCTCTCTCTCTTGTTCTCTCTCTCTCGCTCTCTCTCTCTCTTGTTCTCTCTCTCTCTCGTTCTCTCTCTCTCTCTCATTCTCTCTCTCTCGTTTTCTCTCTCTCTCTCGTTCTCTCTCTCTCTCTCTCGTTCTCTCTCTCTCTCTCTCGTTCTCTCTCGTTTTCTCTCTCTCTCGTTTTCTCTCTCTCTCGTTCTCTCTCTCTCTCTCGTTCCCTCTCTCTCT
>NC_061849.1:13002761-13012761 GCF_019202785.1 Penaeus chinensis
ATGGCAATGCTGCATTTTCCTTGATGTGGCGGTATTGTTTTTCCTTGATGTGGCAATGCTACAATTTCCTTGATATGGCAATGCTGCATTTTCCTTGATGTGGCGGTATTGTTTTTCCTTGATGTGGCAAAACTGCCTTTTCCTTGATGTGGCAATGCTACAATTTCCTTGATATGGCAATGCTGCATTTTCCTTGATGTGGCAATGCTACAATTTCCTTGATATGGCAATGCTGCATTTTCCTTGATGTGGCGGTATTGTTTTTCCTTGATGTGGCAATGCTACAATTTCCTTGATATGGCAATGCTGCATTTTCCTTGATGTGGCAATGCTACAATTTCCTTGATATGGCAATGCTGCATTTTCCTTGATGTGGCAAAACTGCCTTTTCCTTGATGTGGCAATGCTACAATTTCCTTGATATGGCAATGCTGCATTTTCCTTGATGTGGCGGTATTGTTTTTCCTTGATGTGGCAATGCTACAATTTCCTTGATATGGCAATGCTGCATTTTCCTTGATGTGGCGGTATTGTTTTTCCTTGATGTGGCAATGCTACAATTTCCTTGATATGGCAATGCTGCATTTTCCTTGATGTGGCAATGCTACAATTTCCTTGATATGCAGAAGTCGAGGTGTTTGTGGCTCGGCGAAGTGGAGAAAGAGAGAAGGATAATAAAAGGGATGGCAGCTAAGGGACGGGGGGGGGGGGGGGGGATTAATGGAAGGAGAAGATGGTGGTGCTTCAAAAGAAGGAGGGAGAGGACGAGGAGTAGAAAGGGAGAGGATGATGAGGAGGAGGAGGAGGAAAAGGAGAGGAAGAGGAGATGAGGAGGAGATGGATGATGCGGTGATGGAGTTTGGAGAGGAGGAAGAGGAAGACAGGGAGGAGGCGAAGGAGGAGTAGGAATAGGAGGCGAAGGAGGAGGAGGAAGAGGAAGAGGAAGAGGAAGAGGAGGAGGAGGAGGAGGAGGAGGAGGAGGAGGCCGGGGAGGGGAGGTGATGGAGGAGGACGGGGAAGGGATGAGAACGAGGAGGAAGAAAAAGAAAAGATAAAGAAAAAGACGCAAAAAGTAAATAATAATAAAAAAAAACAACACTTATAACAGTCATGATGATGATAATGATAATAATGATAATAATGAATGATGATAATGATAATAATGATGATGATAATAATGATAATGATAATAATCATCATGAGTATTAATATCATCACAATCATACTGACGTAACGTAATGGTAGTAATAATAAAGAAAACTACAATGATGATAAAAATCAAGCCAGTAGGGGAGCAAGCCAGCCCTCTCTATTTACCTGGCCCCAAATCCGGGTAAATAAAGAGGATTGGTGTACGGAAGGGCATCCTATCCATAAGAACCTAGCCCCGTCTACTATGGAGAGCCTATACCACATACAAGTAGACAGCCAGGGCGTACCCTAAAGCGACGCGGAGGAGCCTCGCTTGCCCCCTTCGATAAATGGGCAAGGAATACCATGCCAAAGTGGACGGGTACTGTTAAGGAAACGAATCCAGAGAAAGAGAACTGGTACATTAAATGTAAGCTCTATTAATGGAAAGAACCTTGAATTAGTAATCGCCATGAAGAATAGGCGATTTGATATATTGTGTGTGCTAAAAGCACACTGGAAGGGTGACAAAGCTAGGGGAATTGGGGAGGGTTATAAATTACTGTATAGTGGAGCAGATGTGAGAGGAAGAAATGGTGTAGGTGTTATCCTCAGTAATGTTATGAAGGACAAAGTAGTTGAAGTAAACCTAGCAGAAGAAATAATTAATATTGTTAGTGTGTATGCGCCATAGTCAGGTTATGAGCA
The DNA here is from genome assembly GCF_019202785.1 of Penaeus chinensis. Taxonomy (NCBI): domain Eukaryota; kingdom Metazoa; phylum Arthropoda; class Malacostraca; order Decapoda; family Penaeidae; genus Penaeus; species Penaeus chinensis. Next base: position 13,004,601 of record NC_061849.1, read on the forward strand.
GGAAGAAAAATTAAAAGTTTTGGCAAGACATGGATGAAATGCTCATGTCTATCAGCGAGGATAAGTTAGTCATTGGAAGTGATCTAAATGGCTATATAAGAACAGACGAGAGAGTTATATCTAAAATACATGGAAGGTGGGGGAATGGAGGGGAGAAATGAGGAAGGGGAAAGCATCATAGATTTTGCAATAGCCTACGTCCTAGTAATAGTTCCTACTTTCTTCAAGAAGCATAGATAAGAAACTTATAGTAGTGGAGGGAGCGTGTCACAAATGGATTATATATTTTATGGGAGAAGGAATCTGAAAGACGTTCAAAATTGCAAAGTAATTTTTGGGGAAAATGTAGGCACCCAACACAAACTGTTCGTGTGTGATTTTATGTTACAAAAAGAGAACAGATGAAGGAAAAAGGGAATGCCCAAGATCGAGTGGTGGGAGCTACAAAAGAACGAAATGAAAACTATATTCAAAGAAAACGTGATAAGAGAAATGCAATTGAGAGAGGATGTAAATGAGTGGTGAGAGATAAATTGTGGTTATCTTAGGAGTAGCCGAAAGTGTACGAGGTAAAACAACAGGAAACGAACCACCAAATAATAAAGAAACTTGGTGGTGGAAACAGGAGATACAAGAAATAATAAAGGAGAAGAAAGAAGTCTCAAAGAATCCATGCTAGAGTAGGAACTGAACAAAGTAGAGAGGCAAATAAAAGGGCCAAGAGAGCAGTAGCAAGGGCAAAGGCAGAAGCAATGAACACATTTTCTGAAGATCTGGGAAACCAAAGAGGGTCAGAGAAACGTCTTTAGAATTGCAACGGCTAGGGACAAAGCATCTAAAGACATTGCTCATTGAATGAGAATGAATATCTTCACAATACAAGAGATATATTTACATCTCTTGTATTGTGATGATATTCATTCTCATTCATACCTTTTCTACATTTGTCAACATGAATACGGTTCACATTGTACCTATTAAACAATCAAAGATAGCAATGGGAGAGTACTCACAAGGGAAAGTGATATTAAAGTAAGATGGAGAGTGTTTTTTCGTAACCTATTACATGAAGATTAAATGAAATCCATGAAACCCTAGAGACGATGGAACACCACATAAGATAGAGCCAAAATATTGATCAAGTTTAGAGGTAAAGAAAGTATGAATTAAAATGAAGAATGGGAAAGCCGTGGGACCTGATGGGATTCCAATTGAAGCGTGGGAGTGCCTGGGTGACGAGGGTGTGGACATCCTGTTAGATCTGTTACGAAAGTTATACCAACTGAGAAGATACCAGGCATATGGAGGGAAAGTACTCTAGTCTCAATATATAAAAGTAGTTTCCACAGGATTGTGGAAACTACCGGGGGATAATATTAATGGGGCACACCATGAAGCCATTTGGAGGAGTGCTGGATGCAAGGATAAGAGAAGGTACAGATGCAGTGAGCAACAATTCGGGTTTATGAAAGGTAACGGTACGACAGATGCCATCTTTATGTTCAGGCAACTAATGGAGAAGTATGCAGAAAAAGACAGGAAGATCTAGACTCAGTATTTATATACTTAGAAAAGGCTTATGGCCGCGTGCCTAGACAAGAGAGACGCTGAAAAAATATGTAAGGTTAGTAAAAGATATGTACAGGGATATAACAACACAAAGAAGAAGCAGTGTAGGACTGACAGAAAAGATAAGTGTGCAGGTAGGATTGAATCGCTGACCCTTAGTTGTATTAGCCAACCAAGGAAAGGAGGGTATACCACGCAGTATACATTTTGCGGATGATGTTGTTTTAGTGGGTACGTCAAAGCACGATGGAGAAGGGATTTAGAAAGTAGGATCAGCAGAACCAAAACCGAAAACATCAAGCTAGAAGAAGTAAAATGTTCACACATAACAAGTAGTGGAGACATGGATATAGAGTTGAACCACAGAATCCAAGCACATGGGCACACTGGTGGAGAGCATCGGGTGTCTTGTGTGATAAGAGAGTTAACTTGAAACTGAAAGGAAGGCTATGTAAAAGCGTTGTCAGGCCCGCCATGGTGTACGGGGCAGAGACTTGGCCAATTAAAAATAGCGAGGAAAGAAAATTAGAAGCAGCAGAAATGCAGATACTCAGGTGGATGTGTGGAGTGACCAAAAAACGATAGGATTAGAAACGAGACCATAAGGAAACAGTAAAGGTAGCAGAATGATCAAAGAAACTACAGGAAAGGAGACCACAGTGCAAAAGGGTAGTGGGTATGGAAGTAGAGAGGAAACGGGGAAGACCAAAAAAACCCGGTGGAAAGATAGAATATCCAAAAACCTTCGGAATAAACCAAGCTAAACCAAGACCTGGTACATGATCGAAGAAAGAGGCGGAAACGAGTAACAGAAATGGAAAAAAAAGCTGTAGCAAAAGAAGAATAAGAATAGAGATGATAATTACCCAACCGACCGGGCTAATGCTTAATAAAGGCTTCCTCGCCCTATCATTACCACTCTGCCTCACTGTTCGAGTCCTTACCCATCAGGAATATTCATTCTTAACAACTATCCTCCACGCATTTGCCAATACATAAATAATCAAACGAAAATAAAACTAGATAAATAAAACACGAATAACTAAATAACTGAAACACACATCCGTTTTTATTATTAACGCATGAATGATCCGCTTTTAGACATTTCAAGGAAACCGACTCTCGAATGAATTACTGAAACGCTATAATAGACACGAGAGGTTAAACTTGCATGCATAAGAGTGGTCGGTTAACATTAATGAGAGAGCGGTCAAAGTGCGCAGCAAGGTAAACGAAGAAGAGAAAAAAAGAGAGGAATAGAGAGAAAAGAAGAGAACAAAGAAAGAGAAGAAAGGAAAAGGGAGAAAGAAGAGAGAGGAAAAAGAAAAAAATAAGAGAAAAGAGAAGAAAAAAAGAAAAAAAAGAGGAAAAAATAAAAAAAAAATAAGAGAAAAAAGAGGAAAAAAGAAAAAAAGGAGAGAAAAAAGAAGAGAATAAAGAAAAAAATAAGAGAAAAAAGAGAAGAAAAAAGAAAAAAAGAGGGAAAAAATAAGAGAAAAAGAGAAAAAAAGAGAAAAAATTGAGAAAAAAAAATAAAAAAGAGATGAAAAAAAAGGAGAAAAAAGAGAGGAAAGAAAGAAAAAGAGAAAAATAGACGAGGGAAAGAGAAAGAGAAAAAGAGAAGATAGAAAGAAAAATAGAAAAAGAGAAGACAAAGAAAACAAAAGAAAAAAAGAGAAAAAAAGAATAAAGAAAGAAAAAGAAGAAGAAAGAGAAGAAAGAAAAAAGAAGAAAAGGAAATAGAAAAATAAAAATAAGAAAAGAAAAACGAGAAGAAAGAAAACAAAGAAGAAAGAAAGAAAGATAGAAAGTAAAAAGGAGAAGTAAAGAAAAAAAGAAAAAAATGCGAAGAAAGAAAGAAAAAAGAAAAAAAGAAAAAAAGAAGGAAAAAAGGAAAACAAAAAACAGGAGAAATAAATAGAAAAAAGAAAAAAAAAAACGAAGAAAGAATAGAAAAAAGAAATAAATAAAGGAATAGAGAAGGCTAGCAATTACCAGACTCGCGCGTGATTCGGCAACAAATCCTCATTATTTTCATTATCCTTATTACTACTATTACTTTTTATCATGATCATAATAATAGTAGTAGTAAACGACAACAACAACAACAGAAAGATAATGATAATGATAATGATAATTTCGATTATCATTATCATTATTATCATTATCATTATCACTATTATTACTATTATTACCATTATTATTATTATCCTTAATACTATCATCATTGTCATTATTATGATCAACATCATTACTGTCATCATTATCGTTATTACCATATTCATTATCATTATCATTCTAAATCTTATTATCATTATGGAAAAAATAAAAACATTATCCATTCATTATTCTAAATATAAATCACGATTATTATAAATGATAACACATAAGATGATAACGAAGATGAAAAAGTAATTACAATAAAGATTTATCACGTTCTCTGCAGATATTAAAATCGAGTTATTCCAGTACGATTTAATTTCCCAGAGTTCTCGGAATGGCTTCCTGTTGTAGATACTTTCCTCAGTATCATCATCATAACAATACTCTATGAGATAACAAAGCGATGATAATGTGTAGTAATAATAATGATGATAATAACAGTGACCAAAGTCCCGTTTTTTTTTTGTTTTGTTTTTAGAAGAACTTAGCCACTTCGTCAGACACCACAACGGAGCCACGACACCGAGAAACACGGCACCATGGCACCATACCATACTCACTCGAGTTTCCGACACCATACCTCAAAGCCATACGAGATTTTCTTGAATTTACGTAACACCGTAACATCACTGCACCATACCAGATTGACATACTGTCCGATGCTAAAACAAAATACCAGACTGATCGACTTTCCGACAACTTAACGCCACACCATACCAGATTGACCCGACTTTCCGACACCATAACGCCACCAAACCATACCAGACTGACCCGACTTTCCGACACCATAACGCCACAACACCATACCAGACTGATCGACTTTCCGACACCATAACGCCACCAAACCATACCAGACTGATCGACTTTCCGACACCATAACGCCACAACACCATACCAGACTGATCGACTTTCCGACACCATAACGCCACAACACCATACCAGACTGATCGACTTTCCGACACCATAACGCCACAACACCATACCAGACTGATCGACTTTCCGACACCATAACGCCACCAAACCATACCAGACTGATCGACTTTCCGACACCATAACGCCACAACACCATACCAGACTGACCCGACTTTCAGACACCACAACGCCACCAAACCATACCAGACTGACCCGACTTTCCGACACCATAACGCCACAACACCATACCAGACTGACCCGACTTTCCGACACCATAACGCCACAACACCATACCAGACTGATCGACTTTCCGACACCATAACGCCACAACACCATACCAGACTGATCGACTTTCCGACACCATAACGCCACAACACCATACCAGACTGATCGACTTTCCGACACCATAACGCCACAACACCATACCAGACTGACCCGACTTTCAGACACCACAACGCCACCAAACCATACCAGACTGACCCGACTTTCCGACACCATAACGCCACAACACCATACCAGACTGACCCGACTTTCCGACACCATAACGCCACAACACCATACCAGACTGACCCGACTTTCCGACACCATAACGTCACAACACCATACCAGACTGATCGACTTTCCGACACCATAACGCCACAACACCATACCAGACTGACCCGACTTTCAGACACCATAACGCCACCAAATCATACCAGACTGATCGACTTTCCGACACCATAACGCCACCAAACCATACCAGACTGACCCGACTTTCCGACACCATAACGCCACAACACCATACCAGACTGATCGACTTTCCGACACCATAACGCCACAACACCATACCAGACTGACCCGACTTTCAGACACCACAACGCCACCAAACCATACCAGACTGACCCGACTTTCCGACACCATAACGCCATACCACCATACTAGACTGACCCGACTTTCCGACACCATAACGTCACAACACCATACCAGACTGATCGACTTTCCGACACCATAACGCCACAACACCATACCAGACTGATCGACTTTCCGACACCATAACGCCACAACACCATACCAGACTGATCGACTTTCCGACACCATAACGCCACCAAACCATACCAGACTGATCGACTTTCCGACACCATAACGCCACAACACCATACCAGACTGACCCGACTTTCAGACACCACAACGCCACCAAACCATACCAGACTGACCCGACTTTCCGACACCATAACGCCACAACACCATACCAGACTGACCCGACTTTCCGACACCATAACGCCACAACACCATACCAGACTGACCCGACTTTCCGACACCATAAATTCACAACACCATACCAGACTGATCGACTTTCCGACACCATAACGCCACAACACCATACCAGACTGACCCGACTTTCAGACACCATAACGCCACCAAACCATACCAGACTGATCGACTTTCCGACACCATAACGCCACCAAACCATACCAGACTGACCCGACTTTCCGACACCATAACGCCACAACATCATACCAGACTGATCGACTTTCCGACACCATAACGCCACAACACCATACCAGACTGACCCGACTTTCAGACACCACGAACGCCACCAAACCATACCAGACTGACCCGACTTTCCGACACCATAACGTCACAACACCATACCAGACTGATCGATTTTCCGACACCATAACGCCACCAAACCATACCAGACTGTCCCGACTTTCCAACACCATAACGCCACAACACCATACCAAACTGACCACACCACCACATCGTACCAGACTGACTCGCTCTCCTACACCATAACACCATACCAAATGGACTCGACTCTCCGACACCATACCAGACTGACTCACCTTTCCGCCAACCGATCTAATAAAACCCCACGAATTACCGCACAGATGAAAACTCACGAGGACACGCCCCCTTTTCTCCCTTTTAGCCACGCCTACTCCCGGCCCCGCTCTCTCTCACAGCCTGAAGCGAAATCCTATAACTTAATCGGGATATATCTGGAAGGTCATATGTGCAATTGAGATGAAATTATGGGAGCGGTTGGAGAAGTGAGTGAGTGAGGGGGATAAGTGAGTGAGGGAGGGAGGGAGGGAGGGAGGGAGGGAGGGAGAGAGTGAGTGAGTGAGGGGGATGAGTGAGGGAGGGAGGGGAATGAGTAAGTGAGTGAGGGAGGGAGGGAGATGAGGGAGGGAAGGAGGGAAAGAGTGAGTGAGAGAGGGAGAGAGTGAGTGAGGGAGGGAGATGAGGGAGGAAAGGAGGGAAAGAGTGAGTGAGGGAGGGAGGGAGAGAGTGAGGGAGGGTGGGAGATGAAGGAGGGAAGGAGGGAAAGAGTGAGTGAGAGAGGGAGGGAGAGAGTGAGTGAGGGAGGGAGATGAGGGAGGAAAGGAGGGAAAGAGTGAGTGAGGGAGAGAGTGAGTAAGGGAGGGAGATGAGGGAAGGAAGGAGGGAGAGAGTGAGTGAGATAGGGAGATGAGGGAGCGAAGGAGGGAAAGAGTGAGTGAGTGAGGGAGGTGAGTGAGTGAGTGAGGGAGCGAGTTAGTATTGAGTGAGGAAAGAAGAGAGGTGGGTGAGGAAGTGAGGGAGGGAGGTGAATGAGGGGGTGAGGGGGGTGAGTGAGCGAGAGGGCGGGATGAGTGAGCGAATGAAAGAGTGAGTAAGGGGATGAGGGAGTGCGGGAAATGAGTTAGTAGTGAGAGCGGTTAGAAGTGAGGTGAATGGATGGATGATGAATAGCAAGTAAGCGAATGAGTGAGGAGATGAGTACGCACGTGAGTCGAATGAGTGAGTGCGGTTACGAGTGAGTAAATGAAGATATGAATGAGTGGGTGAGATGAGTAAATGGAGGGATTACTCGATGAAGAAACGAGTGAAACAGAAAATAGTTGCACTGAAATGAAATAGAAATGAAGAAGTGAGTGAGCGTTCTGAGTAAGGTGAGGTGAGTATGAGTGAGCGTGAGGAAATGAGTTAGAGGAGTGACTGGGGAAATGAATGCCAGTGGGCGAGATAAGTTTATGAAATATGTAAGAGCAAAATATCTTAATCAGCAAATTTACGTAGGCATAAGTAATTCTAAGAGGAATCAGTGAGTAAATAAGTAGGTACCATAATTTGTAAAATATGCATAAACGATATTTCCTTCATTAAAAAAACTCATTTATGCATCATACAGATAAATGGGTACCAAGAGTGGGTAAAATATACGTGAATGAATGAATAAATGAATTAATGAATGAGTAGCTACGTCACAAATTGAGCGATGAAACAAATGAAAAAAAAAATTGAATTGAAATTTCCTCCATTGAAAAAATTGTAATTATACTTTTTTCCTCTTTTTGAAACGACTGTCGGTATGCATTAAGTCACTAATTTCCCTTTTACTCACTTGCCTTATTTTTGACAACACTTTAAGAGAGAGAGAAAAAAAAAAAATCTCCCCCCCCCAAAAAAAAAAGAAAAAAAAAGTGAGGAAAGAGAGAGACAGAGAGACGAAATGGGAAAAAGAAAATAAAAAAAATAAACTAATTTCATA
>NC_061849.1:13025261-13032761 GCF_019202785.1 Penaeus chinensis
ACAATAATATAATAATGTTTATAATCATTATCAACAGTAGTGATAAAAATAAGTTAAACTTCACCATTCTTCATGTTATCATCATGATGATAACAATAACAAAAACAATAAAAAACAATAACAATAACAACAACAATAATAACAATAATAATAATAATAAAAATAACAGTAACATTGATAACATCATGATTATCACCATTATCAACAATAGTGATGAAAATAAGTTAAACTCTTCCACTCTTCCTTCAGCGTTCCCTTCCACCTCGTCAATTCTAATCCACACTAAGAACTATTATCCACAGCTCCCAAAGAAACCATTGTTGTTTAAGCTCTGACTTCACTGCTTATGAGGTGCGTCGCTCAGCATCACTTGAAAAAAAGTTTTTGAGTCCTTCATTTACTACCCCCCCCCCTATATATAATATTTTAGAATAATGTAATAATATTATATAATATAATATTTTTTTTTCTTTAGTCCTCTTTTTTACCCCACTGGTTAACTGCACAGGCGTGGGTAAGCTGTGGTACATTTGATGCATGGTCATTGCATTATATAATGGTATTATATTTGAATTCTAGGCTATAACATTATTAAGATAAGTACGATATCACTTAAAGGAAAGGAACAGTTACACAGTCTTTAATCTACTCATCTGCCACGCCAGCGTACAGCCTGGGCGGGGAAAGGCATTGCTACATTTGATGTACGGTCATGTGACACTACATTCCAAATTTAGGATACAACATAAGTATATCTTCTTGAAATGGTTACATAGTTCTCCGTACCTCATGTTAGGTGGTCTGAAAGGCGGTAACACATGGCACTATATAATGTACAAGTGTTCGCTTATATTCTTCTTTGCGCCCTTTACACTTAGTTTCCTTGACATTACAAACTGTACAGACCTGCTAATACAATCTATATCTAAGCCTGATTCTTGCGGTCACAATATTACACTGTCTTGTTCTTGTTTTAAATAAACCATAGATGAATAAATCTTGCGTAAATCGGTCTTAGTGTTTTATAGGTTTCATGATGTATAAAATCCTAGAAAGAAGTACCCCAAAATCTATATCCACACTTTGCTTATCTCATGCTGACTATTCTAGGCGATCAGCATGGTCATGCCTAGGGATTCTAACATGCGATGGAATCCACACAAAACATATATCATGGCCTCGTTCTTTTGCACGATACACATTTATCCTGATGTCATTTGCAATATTTCCTGCAACTTTGCCAAGAGTGTTCAGAGCCTGGAGACTACTCTGTGAATCGCAGAAAATTACCCCTGAGCCTTGATTCAATAGAAATTCGGTGGCCATGAGTATTCATACCAACTCAGTTTGCGTAGAGCTAGCTCAGTCATGGACCCTCCTACAATCCTGTTGCTGCAAAATATTATTTTTATATACAGCAAAAGCGCATTCTGCATTCCTCCCAGCTGCAGGGATCCGTCAGTGTAGCATTCATATGCATTGGACAGAGTTTCAAGGTGCTCATTTATAATTGCAAGTGTATGACTTTTGAAATCTGAAGAAAAAAACGTAGAGTTTCATTGTAACACGAAACTCCGGTAAGCTTAGGTCAAAAGTTGATGAAAGAACAATGACTGTTTTTTTATGATTTGTGTTATCGTTATTGCAGTTATTGTAGTATTATAGCTATTTTCTTGTTAGAGTTATTTGAGAGAAAGAGGGAATAAGAGCGGAAACGAAATAGATAGATAGATAGATAGATAGATAGAGAGAGAGAGAGAGAGAGAGAGAGAGAGAGAGAGAGAGAGAGAGAGAGAGAGAGAGAGAGAGAGAGAGAGAGAGAGCAAGATAAAAGGAGAAGACAGAACGAGAGAATGAACGAAAGAGAAAGATAGAAAGAGAAAGACAGTAAGATAAAGATAGAAAGAAACAATGAAAGAGAAAGAGAAAAAGAAAAAGAAATGTCAAAAAAAAAAAAAAAAAAAAAAATCTGACGAAGACTGGAAACAGGAACCAGGAAAATTGAAAAATATAAGAAAGAAAGAAAGAAAGAATGTCGAAAAAATGGACGAAAAAGATAATATGATTACCATGAGTAGGAATAAGAGAAAAATATCGAGAGAGAAGCGAGAGACGTTTTGGCAGAACTTTTGTGGCAGGGCGAGGGACATTTACATATCACCTAGATATGATAGATATGATAGATATGAGGGGCGAAAACAGCCATCGCCAGCCCACGTATCATATGTACATTATATATATATATATATATATATATATATATATATATATATATATATATATATATATATATTATCAATTAGATGTTTATATATCGTATATAAATAGATGTGTATATATATATATATATTATATACATGGATGTGTATATATATCATATATGTAGATGTATGTATTATATATATATATATATATATATATATATATATATATATATATATATATATATATATAATACGTATGTGTGTGTGTGTGTGTGTGTGTGTGTATGTGTGTGTGTGTGTGTGTACATATATACACATAACTATCTATCTATCAATCTATCTATCTATCAATCTATCTATCTATATACATATATATATATATATACATATATATATATCTATATCTATATATATATATATATATATATATATATATATATATATATATATATATATATCTTCTCCCCTCCCCTCCCTCCTTTATCTAAAACACACACACACACACGCATATCTATCTATCTATCTATCTATCTGTCTATCTATCTATCTATCTATCTATCTATCTATCTATCTATCTATCTATCTATATTAGATAAGGGAGGGAGAAGATAAAGGAGGAGGGGGAAGGAAGAAGTTAAAAGGGGAAGAGGAGGGGGGGAAATAAAGGAGGGAAGAGAGGGGAGAAGATAAGAGAAGGGGAAGGGGAAGAGAGAAGCTTAAAGAAAAATGAAAATCAATGAAGGAACACTAAAACCTTGTTAAAAGAGGCTTCATTTATGAGTCAGTTAACTAATTAATGAGTCGGAAACCTGGAAGCTCCTTAAGTTAATTCATATTCTTAATAAACTGGTGCAATTAAACCAATATACTCGGATTAATAGAAAGAGATTAATGTAAATAGATGGTTGCAATTTGAAACTGACTGATTCAATTAAACCGTTGCAGTCATACATGTACAATTCTTAATGACTGATACGTTGAGAATAATATAGTTTTATCATTATACTCTTATAATAATTTGAAAAAAAAAAAAAAAATGCCGAAGCTAGCAGAGAAAGAAAAAAAATGCAAGGTTATTAATTTAGCAAATATACAAACGATCTGATGAAAAAGCAGCGAAATACATCAAATCAATAAAGAGAGAGAAAAATATCAAAAACTTGAAATCTGTAAATGAAACTCGTGGAATAAGAGAGCGAGATAATTAAAAAGAAAGAAAGGAAAAATTGGTTCATATAAACTAGAATTTCACTGGATTTTAGACACTAAAAAACAACAACAAAAAAAAAAAAAACCCCACACATTTGAGAAACCCATAAAGGATTTATTCACTACATTTCTGTAACAACAAAAACATAGCTCGGCGAAGGTCACAATCATAAAAATCAGAAAGGTCGCAGAAGAAAATTTCTTAAAGATAGACGCATGCATTTTGAGCTTTTAAAATACTCAACGACAGGATGCACTTCGCCATGAAATCAAGAAACGGGATAACGATGTCGAAAAATGAAAAATGAAAATTGAAAAAGGAAAAGCTGAAAGATGAAATATGAACTATATCTGAATGCGAAAGGAATATATTCTAAATAAAGGGAATTCATAGTTTTTAATTCAGGATGATGTAGTCATGTTTGACCTTTAGAAACCAAAGGGATTTTTTTTTTTTTTAGATCATAATAATCGATATATTTGCTATCTATCATAGTATTGAAAATGGCGCAAATGTAACGGTGGTTATACGAAAAAAAAAAAAAACGGATAAAATAGGACAGATAAGAAATATAAATCTAAAAATAATATACTGAATAAATACAAAATGGTTATTTATGGAATGAAGAAAGGTAATAAATATGGGGGAAACGAACTAAAGAACAGTCTACCAAAGCCTTTTAAAACCGAGAGGAAGCAAGTAGACCCGTGTGGAAAAGGTGTCTCGTGCTATTCCCTCGTAGGCCTAAACTCTACCAGCTGACGCAACCCCCCCCCCCCAACCCCGGCTTCCTCTCCAGTCCCCCACCCCATCACCTCCCTCCCCTACTTCCTCTGCCAAAACCCTTTCCCCTTCGCCCTATTACCCCCTCCCCTCCTCCTTTCCCCTATTCCGTTCCTCCCCAGCCCACCATCCCTTCTCCCTCCTCACCCCCCCCTTCTGCCTCCCCATCACACCACCCTTTCTCCCTCCCCACCACTCCCCCCTTCCCTCCTATACCTTCTCCCTCTCCACCACTTCCCCCTTCTGCCTCCCCACCATCTTCCCCCTCCCCTATCACCATCACCGCCCCCCTGCACCATTACTTCTTTGCCTCACTCCCCCCCCCCTCCGTATGCCCCCCCCCATCTGTATGCCCCCCCCCATTCATCTGACCCCCACCCCACCCTTAAATATATCCCCCTTCCCCTAACTCAACTTCAACATCTCCCCTACTTTAACCCTACATAACCATCCGTAACCCAAACCCTTTTCCCTTCCTCCAACCCCCCCTCCCCTCCCTTACACACTTTCCCTTCCCTCCCCTCCCCCTTCCTCCCCTCCCCTCCCCTCCACACCCATCCCTCCTACTCCATCCCACACCCCTCCTCGCTCCTCCCTCCCCTCTCTCTCCCCCAGCAAACGACCCTCTACCCCTTTCCTTCCCCCTACCCCCCACGCATCAGCCCCTTAAGGAATAAATCGTGAATCCGTGGGCGTGAACACGGGGGGCGTTTAGCGTGATGAACTCAAAGGCTCCCTCTGAGGTCCTTGCCGGCGCCAGCACCCCCGTGGGACCCTCGCGCGACGACCCTTGCTCCAGGCTCCTCTCTCTCTCCCCTCGCCCCACCTCCCCTTCTCTCTTTCAGTCTGTTCTCACCTTCTTTCTCTCCTCTCACCTTTCCTCTTCTCTTTCCGATTTTTTTTCTCTTTTCCCCATTCTCCTCTTTCCTCTCTCCTCTCACCTTTCCTCGTTTCTTTCCGATTTTTTTCTCTTTTCCCCATTTTACTCTTTTCTCTCTCCTCTTCTCTCCTCTCAGCTTTCCTCTCTCCTTTCCCCTTTTCTCTCTCGTCTCCCTTTTCCCCTATCTTCTTTACTCTCTCCTCTTATCTTTTTTCCCTGCTTTTCTCTCCCACTTCCTCTCTCATCTCCCATCTCATAGTTTCTCTCCCTTCCCCGTTTCTCTCTCTTTTCATCTCCCTTTTCTCTTCTCTCTCTTGTCACCTCGAACTTTCTTCTTTCTTCCCTATCATTCTCTCTCTCTCTCTCCTCTCCCCTCTTCTGTCTCCTCTTTCCTCTCTTTATTTATCTGGTCTTTAATCCTCTTCCTATCTCATCTCCTGTCTCTCAACCTCTCTTCTTTCTTTCTGCATTCTCTCTCCCCATTTTCTCCTCCTTCTCTTTTCTCTCCTCCTATATCCTCCTCTATTCTCGTCCTTGCTGCCTCTCATCTCCTTCTCTCATCTTCCTTGGCCTCCCCCTTTCTCTTACTTATTTACTTCACTGTTTTCCCAACCACCTCTCTCTGTCTCTTCTCCTTCTCCCTCTGACTTTCCTCTCCTCCCTCTATTTCTCCCTCTTCGCTCTCGCTCTCACTTTTCCTTTCCCCTCTCCCTTTTCTTTCTCCCTCTTCTCTCTCTCTTTGACATTTCTCTCTCTCTTCTCCCTTTCTGTTTACCTCTCTCCTCGTCCCTCCCCTTCACCCTCCTCCCCTCTCTCCTTCTCTCTTTACCTTTCTCCTCCTCTCTCCCCTTCACCCTCCTCCTCCCTCTCCCTCTCTCTTTACTTTTCCCCTCGTCCCTCCCCTTTACCCTCCTCCTCACTCTCCCTCTCTCTTTACCTTTCTCCTCCTCCCTCCCCTTCACCCTCCTCCTCCCTCTCCCTCTCTCTTTACTTTTCACCTCCTCCCTCCCCTTCACCCTCCTCCTCCCTCTCCTTCTCTCTTTACCTTTCTCCTCCTCCCTCCCCTTCACCCTCCTCCTCCCTCTCCTTCTCTCTTTACCTTTCTCCTTCTCCCTCTTGCTGTCCCCTCTGTCATATCTCTTTCCCCTTTCTCCACCCCCTTATTTTTTCTCTCCTCCCCTATGTGCTGGCATGAGAAACCCTTATTTTTAAAATCTAGTTACACCCTTATTGATTGCTTTCCAGTCGGGTTCGATATAAAACAATTGTAGCGGAATGAAATGTGTGTTAAAAGTGGTCATATCATTCGTAAGGAATATCATGGTAACGGTAATGAGAATAATGCATAATGGATGATGATTCAAGGAATAACATGAATGACAATAACAATGACACTGATGCAATGATGATGTCGTTAACGTCAGTTTCTCCACCAATAATTACGGTGATGCGTGTGATACAATACTGATAATAATAGCAATAATAGCAATGCTAATGGTGGGATGATCATCATAATCACAACAGATGCAGTGTTAATAATAGCCATAGTGGTTATAGGAATAATAAGAATGATGTTAATCACGGCACAAATAATAAACCATAGTTGTAATAATAATAATAATAGTAATAATAACAACAAAATAATAAATTATGATAATAACAATAATAATGATAATAATAATAATAGTAATAATAACAACAAAATAATAAAAGATGATAATAACATTAATAATGATAATAATAATAATAATAGTAATAATAACAACAAAATAATAAATGATGATAATAACAATAATAATGATAATAATAATAATAGTAATAATAACAACAAAAGCATATATGATGATAATGATAATAATGATAATAATAATAATAGTAATAATAACAACAAAAGCATATATGATGATAATAATAATAATGATAATAATAATAATAGTAATAATAACAACAAAATAATAAATGATGATAATAACAATATTAATGATAATAATAATGATTATGATAGCAATACTAATAACATTGATAATAAAAGCAATAGCAATGGTAACGATTATAACAAAGGGAATTTGTTCCATCTCTTGTATTACTGAACGCAATGATAATATTCTATATTCACTGTTGCATTTGAAATTATTACCACCATAACCTATCATTAAATATAAATATTATCATTCTTGTCAACTATCAGGTAATTATTATAACCCACCTGCCAATCATCAGGTGATAATCACCACTAACTACCAAATAATCATTATGAATTATTAAAATGACCTGATAACATTTGATCAATCATTATCTTTTCTTAAAAAATAAAAATCAATCAATCCCACAGTCTCATTCAAACGATTTCTTCCTGAATTTAGTTATTTAAAATACTTTATTGGTTCTGTTGGGCTTCTGAACTTATGTACTTTGGTGTAGCT
>NC_061849.1:13042761-13045261 GCF_019202785.1 Penaeus chinensis
GAGAGAGAGAGAGAGAGAGAGAGAGAGAGAGAGAGAGAGAGAGAGAGAGAGAGAGAGATAGAAAGAGAGAGAGAGAGAGAGAGAGAGAGAGAGAGAGAGAGAGAGAGAGAGAGAGAGAGAGAGCGAGAGAGAGAGAGAGAGAGAGAGAGAGAGAGAGAGAGAGAGAGAGAGAGAGAGAGAAGGAGAGAGAGAGAGAGAGAGATTAGGAGAATGAAAGAGAAGAAGAGAGAGAGAAAAGGAGAGAGAGGGATAGGAAGAGAGAGAGGGAGAGGAAGAGAGAGAGGGAGAGGAGGAGAGAGAGATATGAAGATATACATATATATATATATATATATATATATATATATATATATATATATATATATATATATTAATATATATATATTAATATATATATATATATATATATATATATATATATATATATATATATAGAGAGAGAGAGAGAGAGAGAGAGAGAGAGAGAGAGAGACAGAGAGACAGAGAGAGAGAGACAGAGAGAGAGAGAGAAAGAGAGAGACAGAGAGAGAGAGAGAGAGAGAGAGAGAGAGAGAGAGAGAGAGAGAGAGAGAGAGAGAGAGAGAGAGAGAGAGAGAGGAAAAGAGAGAGGGAGAGGAAGAGAGAGAGGGAGAGGAAAAGAGAGAGGGAGAGGAAGAGAGAGAGGGAGAGGAAAAGAGAGAGGGAGAGGAAAAGAGAGAGGGAGAGGAAGAGAGAGAGAGGGAGAGGAAGAGAGAGAGAGGGAGAGGAAGAGAGAGAGGGAGAGGAAGAAAGAGAGGGAGATGAAGAGAGAGAGGGAGAGGAAGAGAGAGAGAGAGAGAGAGAGAGAGAGAGAGAGAGAGAGAGAGAGAGAGAGAGAGAGAGAGAGAGAGAGAGAGAGAGAGAGATACAGGGGACTCTTGCGGCTGCCCAGAGGAAATTGAAAAGTGGAGAAATAATCAAATAATCTGGCCCCCCCTTTTCCCACCCTCCAAAATGGAATTAAAAAATGGGCTTCCGTCACCAGACACTTGATTGTATTTCTTTTGTTTCCGAAATACGTTTAATTGTAAATTCTGTCTACAGTCCGCTGAAAAGTGCCATGAAATAGTATTGAAAAGAGAGGAAGGAGAAAATGTATCGATTTATTTGTCTGTACCTGTCTATCTATATGTCTAGAGAGAAAGAGGAAGCAAGAGAGGAAGAAAATTAAAGAAAGATAGATAGATAGATAAATAGATAGATAGATAGATAGACAGAGAGAGAGACAGAGAGAGAGACAGAAAGAGATAGAGAAAGAGAGAGAGAGAGAGAGAGAGAGAGAGAGAAAGAGAGAGAGCAAGATAAAAAGAAAGAGAAAGAGAGAAAGAGAAAGAGATAGAAAGAAAAAGAATGAAACAAAGAAAAAGATACGTGAGATCAAGAAACAGACAATGTAAAGACAAAACAACAACAGAGAAACAAAACAAAAGCAAAAAAAACAAAAAAAAACAGAAGATCCCCGAAGAGTATATGATCTGCCTCGTCCTCACCCATCCGCTATTTTCTCTACGACCAAAATAATCAACCTAAGTGTTCTCGCCTCGTGTGTGTTTACAAGCCTTCATATCCTCGCGTGTTTTCGCAAAGCCTTAAAAAAGAAGTCGCTGGAAAGGAGGCATTAATCTGTGTCGTGCACGGAAAATAAAGGAAGAATATTGGCATAAAATGAGAGGATGGAAGTACGGAAGATTTAACTAGTGTGGCGCTAACAAATTTCTGTTTGAGGTTATCTATAGATTTGACTGTTTGTGTGTGTGTGTGTCTGTCTCTTTGGCTGCCTGGTTGTATGTTCATGTAACAAATATACACAAATGACTCACACAATATTCGGGTAATAACAGAAAAGGAAACAATATAGGGAAGACCATAATAACAGTGTGAACATGACACAGCTGCTGATGATGACAATACAGAAAACGGGAAGACGAATCATAATACAAAAAATGGGAAGACAACTGGTGATAATACAGAAAACGGGAAGACGAATTGTGGCATTATAGAAAACGGGAAGACAAATGGTGGCAATACAGAAAACGTTCAAATATGTAACTGAAAATGATAGATATAAAACGAATGTGAACATCAAAAGGGGCTCTCGTCTGTAACAAATAAAGAAAAGATGTATAGATTAATCCTAGGAGATCTGAGAGCAGCAATAGATGAAATATATCGACAATTTCCTTCCATTTGTCGAAACAAAAAAAGAATCAAAGTTACACACTCTTGCTTGTTTTCTTTACAGATATTGATACTGTATCGACTAATAATTGTTATTACTGTCGTTGTTATTACCATTGCTGTCATTGCTACTGTTACTATCATTATTACAATCAATAGAAATATTAGTATTAGTATTATTGACTGGTACCGCCCACAAAAAGCAGAGAGCCAGAAGAAATACAAGTCTTAGAAGCGTGTTAGTTTTTTCTGGGAACATCCGCCCGTTTCCCCTTCCCCCTCTTTCTCTCTTCCCCTTCCCCCC
>NC_061849.1:13060261-13062761 GCF_019202785.1 Penaeus chinensis
CCACACCCACTCACTACTCACCACAACGACGACGAGTACCAACGACCTCCACGACACCATGACGGAGGGGGGGGCGGGGGGGGCGGCGCTCCCTGGCTCACGTGGGCCACCTGGGAAGAGGGAGAGAAAGGGAGGGAGGGGGATGATAATCAAGTTGAATATAGATTTTTTTTATCATTGTGTTTCGTAAAGTGATTGGTTTAGGGATTTTTTTTTTTTTTTTTTTTTAAAGGACCGGAGGAGGTAGATTTTTTTTTATTTATCTTTTTTTTTATATTTCCTTTTTTTTTTGTTTCGTGTTTGAAGAAGAGGAACGAAAACAGAGGGACGTGAGAAGGGACAGAGACATGTGAGTGTGTGGGGAGAGATGGGAGGCTGGAGGACTGATGGACGGAATGGCAGACGCAGATAGGCTGAGCTAAAAATAGAGAGATACAAGAATAGATAACATGAAAGAAAAAAAAAAAAAACAGAGGTTGCATTAGATATATACAACATATATCTGTTTGATATATATTTTATATATTATGTATGATATACTATATATTATTTATAATGTATCATATGTTTTATATTTATTATATGTATGTACACACATTCTATATATAACTATATTATATATATATATATATATATATATATGTATATATATATGTATATATATATATGTATATATAGCAGTATTGACAAAACAAACACAATATTCACATTCTACACACATTCCCACCGCTATCAAAAATGCCAAGTTCATTTACATATACATAATAGAAATATATTCTTATAAGTTATTACCGCAAATATTTCGAGACACTGATTCTAACACAAATAATAATAATTTTACTTGGATATCGCCGTCGCCACCTGTAGTTTTGGGCTTGTAGGAAACCCTAAGAAAACCTTCAATTGGATGAACTTAAGACACAATGGGAATGGCATGACTTCGCGGTTAGTCATGTCCGCAGGGTTTTCCCCTCTGTTAAATGCATGTCCTCCGTACCATTAGTTATTCAAACTCAGTCCAAATTGAATAATTATTCTTTTTAATTCATCTTAAACAATTTGTCTTTTTCTCCCCCAAATCTGTGATAAATTCCCCCTGGGTCTTTCGTTTTTGTTAATTAAGCTTAACTTAATTAAGCTTAACTCTCCCGATTATTGCTGATTGATTCGAAAAGGTACTAAGCGTCCTTTGTATTAAACCACAGAGACTAACTATATAAAATCAGATGATAATTTACTGCAGATCGAAACAACTCTTCTCCATGTCATTGGTATTTTCCTAACTATGTTCACTCCCGGATACCTCACTGTTATTTCCTTAACCACTATCAGTACTTTATTTAACCCAGGGAGCTGTTTCCTTTGACGAGTCTCCATTTGAAAAAGGGTTTATACTTTAGCATGAGTTCTTTGAACACGATGAAACGGCTGAATGATTTAACCAGCGTCCGTGGTCGTTTTCCACTCTGAACAGGAAGAGAGCACTAGTCCATCTCATTTTTTTTTTTATTCCTGATCAATCTACAGTAGTACAGCTATTGTTTCATTTATCCTTAACCTATTACATTCCTCCAAATATTACTGTACTGAACAGGAAGAGGGAGTGAGGGAAGGAGAGTAAGTGAGAGAGGGAAATGGAGAAAGTGAGAGAGGGAAAGAGAGAATGTAAGAGAGGGAAAGAGAAAAAGAAAGAAAGAGAACGAAAAAAGAAAGAGAGAGAGAGAGAGAGAGAGAGAGAGAGAGAGAGAGAGAGAGAGAGAGAGAGAGAGAGAGAGAGAGAGAGAGAGAGAGAGAGAGAGAGAGAGAGAGAGAGAGAGAGAGAGAGAGAGAGAGAGAGAGAGAGAGAGAGAGAGAGAGAGAGAGAGAGAGAGAGAGAGAGAGAGAGAGAGAGAGAGAGAGAGAGAGAGAGAGAGAGAGAGAGAGAGAGAGAGAGAGAGAGAGAGAGAGAGAGAGAGAGAGAGAGAGAGAGAGAGAGAGAGAGAGAGAGAGAGAGAGAGAGAGAGAGAGAGAGAGAGAGAGAGAGAGAGAGAGAGAGAGAGAGAGAGAGAGAGAGAGAGAGAGAGAGAGAGAGAGAGAGAGAGAGAGAGAGAGAGAGAGAGAGAGAGAGAGAGAGAGAGAGAGAGAGAGAGAGAGAGAGAGAGAGAGAGAGAGAGAGAGAGAGAGAGAGAGAGAGAGAGAGAGAGAGAGAGAGAGAGAGAGAGAGAGAGAGAGAGAGAGAGAGAGAGAGAGAGAGAGAGAGAGAGAGAGAGAGAGAGAGAGAGAGAGAGAGAGAGAGAGAGAGAGAGAGAGAGAGAGAGAGAGAGAGAGAGAGAGAGAGAGAGAGAGAGAGAGAGAGAGAGAGAGAGAGAGAGAGAGAGAGAGAGAGAGAGAGAGAGAGAGAGAGAGAGAGAGAGAGAGAGAGAGAGAGAGAGAGAGAGAGAGAGAGAGAGAGAGAGAGAGAGAGAGAGAGAGAGAGAGAGAGAGAGAGAGAGAGAGAGAGAGAGAGAGAGAGAGAGAGAGA
>NC_061849.1:13070261-13072761 GCF_019202785.1 Penaeus chinensis
ATGTTTATTCATGTTTTTCTCAAAAGCTCTACCGGTCTAAGAAACATGGACGAGACTACTGACTTCTTAGCATACAACGTCCTTTTATTCAATGTAAATGGATCACTTCAATTTTCGGTTTACCGTAAACTTACTCACACTGTTAATTACCTTCACTTTTTCTCGAATCATCTGTTGTATGTTAAGAAGTCAGTAGTCTCGTTCATGTTTCGAAGGACATATATGATTTGTGATATTGAATTTATCGATCGGGAACTCGACGTCATATTTGAAACGTTTTCGAAATCAGGATATCCTCGGTTTTTTCTTAAATCAGGCACATTCATCGGCGAGATTTTTATACTCATTCCCGTGATACTCAACAGGATAGTGGCAATAATCTATTAATTATTCCGTATAACCCGTCCCTAGATGAAAAAAACGACACATGGTTAAAGGCACTGGAGCTGACATTGTTTTTACGTATCCGAACACGTTACGTATTACTTTGGCTAAGGCCAGTTAGGCACAATGCGGCTAGTGGTGGTCTTGAGACTGATCCCGGTATTTACACTATACCCTGTAAGGATTGCCCCAAGTATTACATAAGCGAGACCAGTAGAGCTTTTGACAAAATAATTAATGAACATAACGTGATGTTCACACACACACGCACACACACACACACGCACACACACACACACACACGCACACACACACACACACACACACACACACACACACACACACACACACTATGGCTTCCTGCAGCTGGCGCTCCCACGCCGCGTTCCGGTGGACGCTCGCTATTTATGGTCAAGAATGACCCATCTATCCTTATTGCTCGTGAACGATTCCCATGCTATTATTCTGTTCTCCCTGTGTATAACTATGTGTTGTTTATACTCAAAATGTTCGTTAGAAAATACTTATTCTGAATCACAAAGTATATTACTGCTATCATTGTTGATATTCAAATGTCTTTATGTTTTGTGAATACTCAGCAATATGTGTCTCCTTATCACGCAGCTTTTTAGTCTTGTAAACACCATAACTCTTCTTACATACAACCGTATATAAGGTACCCTTGTTCCTTCACCACGAAACCACCATGTGACCATATTATAGGACTTTTATGTTCATTCAAATTATTTCATGTTTTCCATTATGAAATGTTCCAAAACGAAGTTTGTTCATAGAAATGTCTGAGCAGTTCAGGCAGACCGCTCGCCACAGCGGGCCGGGCAGGTCGCCCGGTCTTCCCTGAGCGCCCCTGCCTTGCCTGTCCTCTGTATCACACCTACCACACTCCCGTGAAATAAAACTTAGAAACAGCAGCAACAACTTTCACTTCACTTCAAGAAGACCATACGAGGGAGAGGCAGAGAGTGACAGAGAGAAAGGATAAGCCCACCACAGTACATCACACTGGTGGCATAACGCTGGGATAAGCCCACCACATCATTACATTGGCGGCACCGCACTGGGATTATCGCACCACACGAACCCTCCGAAGATATCGCACTACGCGAAGCCACTCTGAAGAAAATCTATCGACTCCTGCAAGCAGAGACACCTTTGTCGACATCTGTCACTGAAAGACTTCATCTCACGAAACAGCTGCGATTTCCTGACATCAAGCACGAAGCCAGTCTTCCCTGCCGAGCTGACATCTACCCTCAGCGCACAGTATTTCAACACCTGTCGCAGTCTTCATCAATTCCTGCAGTTGCCTGACGCCTGCAACATCGATCAACACTGCCCTGCCAGTACCTCAAGGTGAGTTTCTTTATCCTCGCTGTTCTCATTTGTTTAGGAAATCCCCTGTGAAGTGAAGTGTCTGATTTCCCCTCGCGAACACCTGTGTTCCTCCCCTCATAGAAAACGAGATTTCCCCTCAGCTAACATCTGTCTCGCGCTCACACTGCGTGCGCCTCGCCTCACCCATACCCTGCGGTTTGCCTAACCTTTCTCTTTTGTACTCTAATTCCTCTGTAATTTTTCACTTAGTTTCATATTAATTTACGTCGTGATGATTTCCGAATCAACACGATACTGAATTCCGGTTCATTCATTATGAACTATTTCACAGGAAAATCTTTCCTGCGTTTGTTGCATGTTTAGAATAATTATCTTCATAGGAAAAATCTCCTGTTTCCTAGCATGCTACTAACCTTAATCAACTCCCCATTAATCCTGCATTTAGCATGCAGCTACTCTCATTTCCCTGAAGGAAATATTTTCTATGATCTAACTACATTTTCATGAGAATATCTGTTGACCTGCATCCTTGCACATGAATTATACATAATATTTTCGTGGAGAATCATTACTATATTTTACATGGTTATGTAAGCTCATAATTTTCTCGAGATTTTATCCTACAATCTCGATTGTTCATTACTGCATATAATCTCTCAGGTAAATGTTGCAATTAATACCCTATTCCGAATCCCTGACACGTTGCTTTCAGTCATTTCCTGATCATTACGAGTTCGTGTTGATATTGTAACTCCCTGAG
>NC_061849.1:13077761-13080261 GCF_019202785.1 Penaeus chinensis
TTGATCATACAGAATAACGTTAAGATTTTTTGATTAGACAGTGGAGTTTGCGTAAAACAGGATATGTACATAATCCCTTTTGAAATCACTTGAAGCGTATCATTAATAACTTATCATTTACGAACGACTAAGCTCTTCATGAAACAGCGAAGCGACTTGTTGGTACAACAGAATGTGTGGAGAGAAAGACAATAAACGAAGTAAAAGCAATAAAGCGGAAATAGCTGTTATTATCTCTCTCTCTCTCTCTCAATTATAATTATTTTACTCACTCACGCTCTTTCTCTTTCTCCCCCCCCCCTTTCTGATTCTATCACTCTCTCTCTCACATTGTCTCTCTGATTCTATCTCTCTCTCTTTTTGTCTCCCCCTTTCGGATTCTCTCTCTCTCTTCTCTCCCTCCTTCTGATCCCATCCCTTCTCTCTCCCATTCTCTCGCTCTCTCTCCTTCTCCCCCTTTCTTCTTCTTCTTTCTCCCTTTCCTTCTCTCTATCTACCTTCCTACGAATCTTGACAGGCTTGACCGTACCATTTTCACAACGACATTTGTTCCATGAGGCTTTGTACAAGATTGCGTGGATTGTCGCTCCTTAGTCTTAGGTTGAGTCCGTTTACTTAAGAATACTTGGAAGGACTTTTTGAGGACTTATTTTGATGGATATTTTGAGGGACTTATTTAATAGATATTTTTAAGAAGTATTTTGAGGATTATTATCATTATTATTATTATCATTATTATTATCATTATTATTATTATCATTATCATTATTATCATTATTATTATTATCATTATTATTATTTTTATTATCATTATTATCATCATTATTACTATTACCATTATTGTTATTATTATTATTATCATTATTATTATTATCATTATTACTATTACCATTATTATTCTATTCTGTAGTTATTATGTCTTATTTATTCATTCTTCTATTTTAAGAAAAGGGAAGTTCTCAGACTCATTACGAAGGCGAAGGATGCTTTGAAGGTAATCAAGAGTTTGTCTTTTCATTCTCCTAAGTCCTTCCTTTCAAACATTTTCACTCATTTTCTTTCATGTCATTCTTTCCTTTATTATTATTTTTTTATGTCACTCTTCTCGTTTTTTTTATTATGTCGCTTGTTTTAATTTCTTTTCATGTCATTATTTCTCTTTTTTCGTATCATTGTTTCATTCCATGTCTTCTCATGTCGTTCTTCCCTTTTCTCTCCGTGTCCCTCTTCCCTTCATTTCTCTTCACGTCACTTCACTCTCTCCTTTATTTCTCTGAAGGCACTTCACTCTTCCCTTCAATTTTGATCGAGTCACTTCACTCTCCCATTTTCTCTTTACGTCACGTCACTTTTTCTTCATTTCTCCTCATGTCCCTCTTCCCTTCACGTCGCATTATCTTCATTTCTCTTCATGTCCCTCTTCCCTTCACGTCGCATTCTCTTCATTTCTCTCCATGTCCCTCTTCCCTTCACGTCACATTCTCTTCATTTCTCTCCATGTCCCTTTTCCCCTCACGTCACAATTCCCTTCATTTCTCTCCAATTTACCCTTCCCTTATTTTCTATCAACTCACTTCGCTCTTCCCTTCTCTCTTTACGTCACGCCACTCTTCTCTTTTCTCTTGACGTCCCTCTTCATTTCCCTTCATAGTCCCTCTTCCTTTTCATTCTACCTCTCACTTCCTTTCCTTTACCCACTCTTTCACCATGCCATTGCAAGAATATCAACTGCCACCACCTGACTCTCCTGAAGCCAATGGACAACAGCGTGAATGACTGGGGATCCGGGAACTCAGCTTCTTAAAGGAGAGTCTCGAAGGTCTTTCTGGTCTGTGATGATATTTCTAGACTTCGTGGGAATCGCCGTGTTCAGTGGAATTGTTTGTTCTTATATACGTTATGCAAGTTAGCGGCCAACGAGCTCGATGAGAGAATTCCTTTACCGTTTTTATTGGTTTGGTTTTCGCGTATGGGAAATTATTCAGGTTGTCATGGTGGTAGTGGTGTTGGTATTGGTGGCGGTAGTGGTGGTGATGGTGATACTGGTGGGTGGTGGTGATGGTGATGATGCCTTTGATAATGATGGTGATGGTGGAGATGGTAGTGGTCATGCTTATGATGCCGATGTCGATAATAATGCTTTAACAGTGATGAAAACCACAAAGATGACGTGGTAATGACAATGATAACGACAATACTAACAATAACATAAACTCATCTGACCACCTTTATGATAAATCCTTTACACGACTAACCACAAACAAAATTTTAATATACGCAGCTAACCAGAGTGTGACGCATCAACCTGCATATAAGGATTAAAAGTGATATTTCCATATTATTAAACTTCCATGGAACACGGTTGTTTGCTCTTGTCGCCCTGAGCTCCATTCTATCGAAAGAATGAGCTTTTATGGCTCCGTTGCTCGCGTGGGGCGTCGTATGAATGCTTTCATAATTACAGTATATAAAGATGCGTACATACATACATGCACACACA
>NC_061849.1:13115261-13122761 GCF_019202785.1 Penaeus chinensis
ATGCATCTTTACTTGATACTTGAGCTTAGATACTTACAAGTAGTTGTTATTACTATCATTGTTACTATTATTAATTTTGTTATTATTATAATTAGTATTATCATCATTATCATTATCATTGTTACCATTATTATCATTATTGATATTATCATCGTTATGATTCTTGTTATTTTTATTAGTATAACAATAATTATTATTATTGTTATTATTATTATTATTATTATTATTATTATTATTATTATTATTATTATTATTATTATTATTGTTATTATTATTATGATTATTATTATTATTATTATCACCATTGTTATTATTATTATTATCATCATTACTATTATTATTATTGATATCTTTATTTTGATAATTATTGTTATTATCATCATTATCAACATTATCATTAATATTACAATTCATTTTACCATCATTGTTATAATCAGTACCATTATCATAATCATCATTATCCTTATCATAATAGTTATCATTATCAATATTTTACAAAGGTGATGTAAAAGGTTTTTTTCAGATTTTGCAACTGACAACAGCACCGTCTATTTGTCATGCAAAACGGCGTTCAAAAAAGGTTGAACTGACACGCATGTTCATTCACCGTACAATACGTATTATTATCTATATCAACTTTTATCTGTTTTAGTAAAAATCTCCCAAAAAAAGTTGCAGGATATAATTGCAGAACGTGATTGCATTGCAAAGACCTTGTTCGATTTACTATGAATAGAAAAGTGTGTTATTTTTGCTATTATCACAAGACCCCAAGCACTCAAGCACTTTTTTAGAACACGAAGAGAGACTTGAGAACCCTCCTTTGAAAACACTTTTATCTTTCTGTAAGTCGAGCAAAATCAACAAGAAATATTAGACCTTTAAATGAAACGGCACTGGATTAAAAAAAGAAAAAAGAAAAAGAAAAATCTACCGCCCGCATCATGACAATCATTTGAGATTTTATTTACCCGCATCTCACACCCCTTTCATTTGCCTCATTTATTCCCCTCAGTCACCACTATTCACATCAACCTGTTTATGTTATTTAAGTTTTTTTTTGTCTGTTGCCGTATCCCTTTTTAAGGAAGTTCTTTTTTTCCCCTCTACAGTCATATTTTTGTTCACTTTTTAATCATTATTTTTTACCTTTTCAGGCATTTTTTTCCCTTTCAGTATTTTGCTTCTACTCTTCGGTTACTATTTTCCCCCTTTTAATTATTTTTCCCTTTCCAATGATTCGGTTTCCCTCTCTAATCTATATTTTCACAAATTTTCCCTTGTCAATATTTTTTTTCGCTTTACAATCCTTCTTTTTTTCCCCTTTTCAATATTTTTTTCCCACTTTTCAATTATTCAAATTTCTCTTCTCTTCCTCATCTACGATTTCTTCCCCTCCTCACACACACAAGGAATTCCTATCCTCTCGATTCTCATTATTATCTCATCCTCCTTTCCATCTTGTTTCTCTTCTTGTTCATCCTCGGTTTGTTCCAGAACCCCTCTCAAAAAAGAAAAGAAAAAAAAAAACAAGATTAAATATATGCTTTGTATTATATATATTTCTATGCATTGTCATTCGTTAAAGAGAAGAAAGAAACAAAAAGAAATTTAAAAAGACAAGAAAATTAAATCCCAATTATTATTTGTTTTATTCTCATTCACGATTCGTTCTCATCCTACGTATTCAATTCACTTTAATCCGCTTGATATCAACTGAACATACCATCTTCATTTTCAGCGTTAATGTATTTCCAATTTAACAAGATAATTGAAGACTTTGAAATGTTGTTGCTTGTGAACTCTGCTAATTAGTTCAACATGTCGAAGCTGAAAATGAAAATGAATTTAGACAGTTGATACGTTTTGTCATCTCTTATACATTAAAATAAAAGGTCGATTTTTTTTTTTTTTTTTTTGGTTTAATTTCTTACTTTATCTTATTTTATTTAAGGTTAAAACCGTCTGGCAGAAATGACGGTGGCCACTTCTTAATTATCAGCGTTTTATTTCCACTTTTGCTAAGGACTCCAACACGCCCCCCTGCCACCACGGGAAAGAGCCCCCTTTTATCTATTTTTCCAAATCCCTTTCTTTAAATTTTCCTCCTAATTCCTCCTTTTATCCATTATTCCAAATCCCTTTCTTTCATTTTTCTCCCTAATTCCTCTTTTTATCCATTATTCCAAATCCCTTTCATTCATTTTTCTCCCTAATTCCTTTTTTTTACATAATATATCCCTTTCCTTCATACTGGCGTGGGGAATTTCAC
The DNA here is from genome assembly GCF_019202785.1 of Penaeus chinensis. Taxonomy (NCBI): domain Eukaryota; kingdom Metazoa; phylum Arthropoda; class Malacostraca; order Decapoda; family Penaeidae; genus Penaeus; species Penaeus chinensis. The sequence continues at coordinate 13,117,534 of NC_061849.1, forward strand.
CTCAACGAACAGATGGAAAAGGAGTCATATTCCCTTTTCGTTCCTTGTATCATCTCATACCTCTTTCTTCCTCCTTTTCTTCCACTTCCTCATTCTCTCTTCTCCACGATTTCCTCCATTCCCTCTCATCCACGATTTCCTTCATTCCCTCTCATCCACGATTTCCTTCATTCCCTTTCATCCACGATTTCCTTCATTCCCTCTCATTCACGATTTCCTTCATTCCCTCTCATCCACGATTTCCTTCATTCCCTCTCATTCACGATTTCCTTCATTCCCTCTCATCCACGATTTCCTTCATTCCCTCTCATCCACGATTTCCTTCATTCCCTTTCATCCACGATTTCCTTCATTCCCTCTCATTCACGATTTCCTTCACTCCCTTTCATCCACGATTTCCTTCATTCCCTCTCATCAACGATTTCCTTCATTCCCTCTCATCCACGATTTCCTTCATTCCCTCTCATCCACGATTTCCTTCATTCCCTCTCATCCACGATTTCCTTCATTCCCTCTCATCCACGATTTCCTTCATTCCCTCTCATCCACGATTTCCTTCATTCCCTCTCATCCACGATTTCCTTCATTCACGATTTCCTTCATTCCCTCTCATCCACGATTTCCTTCATTCCCTCTCATTCACGATTTCCTTCATTCCCTCTCATCTACGATTTCCTTCATTCTCTCTCATCCACGACTTCCTTCATTCCCTCTCATCCACGACTTCCTTCATTCTCTCTCATCCACGATTTCCTTCATTCCCTCTCATCCACGTTTCCTTCATTCCCTCTCATCCACGACTTCCTTCATTCCCTCTCATCCACGACTTCCTTCATTCCCTCTCATCCACGATTTCCTTCATTCCCTCTCATCCACGATTTCCTTCATTCCCTCTCATCCACGACTTCCTTCATTCCCTCTCATCCACGATTTCCTTCATTCCCTCTCATCCACGTTTCCTTCATTCCCTCTCATCCACGTTTCCTTCATTCCCTCTCATCCACGATTTCCTTCATTCCCTCTCATCCACGATTCCCTTCATTCCCTCTCATCCACGATTTCCTTCATTCCCTCTCATCCACGTTTCCTTCATTCCCTCTCATCCACGATTTCCTTCATTCCCTCTCATCCACGATTTCCTTCATTCCCTCTCATCCACGATTTCCTTCATTCCCTCTCATCCACGACTTCCTTCATTCTCTCTCATCCACGATTTCCTTCATTCCCTCTCATTCACGATTTCCTTCATTCCCTCTCATTCACGATTTCCTTCATTCCCTCTCATCCACGATTTCCTTCATTCCCTCTCATCCACGATTTCCTTCATTCCCTCTCATCCACGATTTCCTTCATTCCCTCTCATCCACGATTTCCTTCATTCCCTCTCATCCACGATTTCCTTCATTCCCTCTCATCCACGATTTCCTTCATTCCCTCTCATCCACGATTTCCTTCATTCCCTCTCATCCACGATTTCCTTCATTCCCTCTCATCCACGATTTCCTTCATTCCCTCTCATCCACGATTTCCTTCATTCCCTCTCATCCACGATTTCCTTCATTCCCTCTCATCCACGATTTCCTTCATTCCCTCTCATCCACGATTTCCTTCATTCCCTCTCATCCACGATTTCCTTCATTCCCTCATCCACGATTTCCTTCATTCCCTCTCATCCACGATTTCCTTCATTCCCTCATCCACGATTTCCTTCATTCCCTCTCATCCACGATTTCCTTCATTCCCTCTCATCCACGATTTCCTTCATTCCCTCTCATCCACGATTTCCTTCATTCCCTCTCATCCACGACTTTCCTTCATTCTCTCTCATCCACGATTTCCTTCATTCCCTCTCATCCACGATTTCCTTCATTCCCTCTCATCCACGATTTCCTTCATTCCCTCTCATCCACGATTTCCTTCATTCCCTCTCATCCACGATTTCCTTCATTCCCTCTCATCCACGATTTCCTTCATTCCCTCTCATCCACGATTTCCTTCATTCCCTCTCATCCACGATTTCCTTCATTCCCTCTCATCCACGATTTCCTTCATTCCCTCTCATCCACGATTTCCTTCATTCCCTCTCATCCACGATTTCCTTCATTCCCTCTCATCCACGACTTCCTTCATTCCCTCTCATCCACGATTTCCTTCATTCCCTCTCATCCACGATTTCCTTCATTCCCTCTCATCCACGATTTCCTTCATTCCCTCTCATCCACGATTTCCTTCATTCCCTCTCATCCACGATTTCCTTCATTCCCTCTCATCCACGATTTCCTTCATTCCCTCTCATCCACGATTTCCTTCATTCCCTCTCATCCACGATTTCCTTCATTCCCTCTCATCCACGATTTCCTTCATTCCCTCTCATCCACGATTTCCTTCATTCCCTCTCATCCACGATTTCCTTCATTCCCTCTCATCCACGATTTCCTTCATTCCCTCTCATCCACGATTTCCTTCATTCCCTCTCATCCACGATTTCCTTCATTCCCTCTCATCCACGATTTCCTTCATTCCCTCTCATCCACGATTTCCTTCATTCCCTCTCATCCACGATTTCCTTCATTCCCTCTCATCCACGATTTCCTTCATTCCCTCTCATCCACGATTTCCTTCATTCCCTCTCATCCACGATTTCCTTCATTCCCTCTCATCCACGATTTCCTTCATTCCCTCTCATCCACGATTTCCTTCATTCCCTCTCATCCACGATTTCCTTCATTCCCTCTCATCCACGATTTCCTTCATTCCCTCTCATCCACGATTTCCTTCATTCCCTCTCATCCACGATTTCCTTCATTCCCTCTCATCCACGATTTCCTTCATTCCCTCTCATCCACGATTTCCTTCATTCCCTCTCATCCACGATTTCCTTCATTCCCTCTCATCCACGATTTCCTTCATTCCCTCTCATCCACGATTTCCTTCATTCCCTCTCATCCACGATTTCCTTCATTCCCTCTCATCCACGATTTCCTTCATTCCCTCTCATCCACGATTTCCTTCATTCCCTCTCATCCACGATTTCCTTCATTCCCTCTCATCCACGATTTCCTTCATTCCCTCTCATCCACGATTTCCTTCATTCCCTCTCATCCACGATTTCCTTCATTCCCTCTCATCCACGATTTCCTTCATTCCCTCTCATCCACGATTTCCTTCATTCCCTCTCATCCACGATTTCCTTCATTCCCTCTCATCCACGATTTCCTTCATTCCCTCTCATCCACGACTTCCTTCATTCCCTCTCATCCACGATTTCCTTCATTCCCTCTCATCCACGACTTCCTTCATTCCCTCTCATCCACGATTTCCTTCATTCCCTCTCATCCACGACTTCCTTCATTCCCTCTCATCCACGACTTCCTTCATTCCCTCTCATCCACGATTTCCTTCATTCCCTCTCATCCACGATTTCCTTCATTCCCTCTCATCCACGATTTCCTTCATTCCCTCTCATCCACGACTTTCCTTCATTCCCTCTCATCCACGATTTCCTTCATTCCCTCTCATCCACGATTTCCTTCATTCCCTCTCATCCACGATTTCCTTCATTCCCTCTCATCCACGATTTCCTTCATTCCCTCTCATCCACGATTTCCTTCATTCCCTCTCATCCACGATTTCCTTCATTCCCTCTCATCCACGATTTCCTTCATTCCCTCTCATCCACGATTTCCTTCATTCCCTCTCATCCACGATTTCCTTCATTCCCTCTCATCCACGATTTCCTTCATTCCCTCTCATCCACGATTTCCTTCATTCCCTCTCATCCACGATTTCCTTCATTCCCTCTCATCCACGATTTCCTTCATTCCCTCTCATCCACGATTTCCTTCATTCCCTCTCATCCACGATTTCCTTCATTCCCTCTCATCCACGATTTCCTTCATTCCCTCTCATCCACGATTCCTTCATTCCCTCTCATCCACGATTTCCTTCATTCCCTCTCATCCACGATTTCCTTCATTCCCTCTCATCCACGATTTCCTTCATTCCCTCTCATCCACGACTTCCTTCATTCCCTCTCATCCACGATTTCCTTCATTCCCTCTCATCCACGATTTCCTTCATTCCCTCTCATCCACGATTTCCTTCATTCCCTCTCATCCACGATTTCCTTCATTCCCTCTCATCACGATTTCCTTCATTCCCTCTCATCCACGATTTCCTTCATTCCCTCTCATCCACGATTTCCTTCATTCCCTCTCATCCACGATTTCCTTCATTCCCTCTCATCCACGATTTCCTTCATTCCCTTTTATCCACGATTTCCTTCATTCCCTCTCATCCACGATTTCCTTCATTCCCTCTCATCCACGATTTCCTTCATTCCCTCTCATTCACGATTTCCTTCATTCCCTCTCATCCACGATTCCCTTCATTCCCTCTCATCCACGATTTCCTTCATTCCCTCTCATCCACGATTTCCTTCATTCCCTCTCATCCACGATTTCCTGCATCCACGATTTCCTTCATTCCCTCTCATCCACGATTTCCTTAATTCTCTCTCATCCACGATTTCCTTCATCCACGATTTCCTTCATTCCCTCTCATCCACGATTTCCTTCATTCCCTCTCATTCACGATTTCCTTCATTCCCTCTCATCCACGATTTCCTTCATTCCCTCTCATCCACGATTTCCTTCATTCCCTCTCATCCACGATTTCCTTCATTCCCTCTCATCCACGATTTCCTTCATTCCCTCTCATCCACGATTTCCTTCATTCACGATTTCCTTCATTCCCTCTCATCCACGATTTCCTTCATTCCCTCTCATTCACGATTTCCTTCATTCCCTCTCATCCACGATTTCCTTCATTCCTCTCATCCACGATTTCCTTCATTCCCTCTCATCCACGATTTCCTTCATTCCCTCTCATCCACGATTTCCTTCATTCTCTCTCATCCACGATTTCCTTCATTCTCTCTCATCCACGACTTCCTTCATTCCCTCTCATCCACGATTTCCTTCATTCCCTCTCATCCACGATTTCCTTCATTCCCTCTCATCCACGATTTCCTTCATTCCCTCTCATCCACGATTTCCTTCATTCCCTCTCATCCACGATTTCCTTCATTCCCTCTCATCCACGATTTCCTTCATTCCCTCTCATCCACGATTTCCTTCATTCCCTCTCATCCACGATTTCCTTCATTCTCTCTCATCCACGATTTCCTTCATTCTCTCTCATCCACGATTTCCTTCATTCCCTCTCAT